>NC_053027.1:152914215-153007046 GCF_003073215.2 Triticum urartu
GGGGGGGTGGTGTTTGAGGATATGCCGCGGCTACTGAAAAATTTAGTAATGGTGGGTGGAGATGGTCGTGGACGAGGGAGGGCGACGGTTCAAATGCCTCGGCTACTAATATTGAAGATGCGGGGCGGGGGTGCCCAAGATCGCGCAGGGTCAATAACAATATGCGTGTATGATAATAAGGAAAAGTGGTGCGGATCCGCCGATTTTTGCAACACTCAAGGAGGGTAGTTTGTTTTTTATATTTCTAGCTAGCTGGTCTATCGCACACGGTTCGTCCTAATTTCCATATAAACTTACCCGCCTTTAGCTTCCATAGGTTGTGGTTTTACAGCGCCCTTGCATCGCACACGGTTAAGACAGTACCTCCACCCTTTGCTCGCGCTTGCGCGGTCGTGCTGATTTTAGCGCACTTACATCGCCCACGGTTGAGCTAGTACCTCCACCATAATTTGCTCGCGCTTGCACGGTCGTGGTTATTCACATCGCACTTGTATCGCACACGGTTTAGATATTATACCTCGTGTGTGTTGAGGATCATCAGAGTCTTTGCTGCAAAATATAACGTTAGGGAGGGTCAAAAGACAGCCACACTAGCATGTGGCCCAAATATATATGAGTGAAAAGGGTGGTATGTGATGTTCAAAATTCCAATGCACAACTTTGACCCCGCAGGCCCATGGTTGGGAGCGTCATTGAAGATCGATGAGAGGGGCCAGAAGATAAGAACCACTTGGAAGTGGCCAAATATATGTACGAATATTGGGGATGTTTAAAACTTTAAATACACAATGGATAACTTTGGTGGCACCTGCCTCGCCAACCCGAAAGCACCCTAACAACCACCTAGCTAGGATATATATAATGACATAATGTCGTACCTAGCTAGGATGCTTGGCCCACCACCTCCCACTTCGTGTCAGCGGGGCGTATGCACGTAATGATCGATACTTTGGTCATACATGCATGTCGACATGACCTACCATAAGACGGACCAATGAATCTTTTGTTTGGTCAAATGACAGTTGTTGTTGTCGATAAACCGCTTGGGCCAATAGATTGAACCATCATAAACATCGCACGAGAGGGACCACAAAACCAGCACCTCTTGCATGCGGCCCAAAATGATGTACGTTGGGAAGGAGTGATGTGTCTTTTCAATATGAATAATGTACAATTTAGATGTGGTGCCTACCTCTCGATACAGACAACAACCATGAAGGCAAGGTAGTTAAGGATGAGATACGTACGCTGGGTTTGATGTAGGTCGAACCCAGCAATCCGAGCATCTAGGAGGGAATCCTGACAACGCATGAGCTCGAGTTTTGGTTGACCGACATTTGACGGTGACCGGCCCTAACATGAACAAGGAGGAATCCATTCATGGCAAACACGTACCCCTCATTATCGGTCAAAGGGATGATATATATACACTCGGGGAGCCCACATATATCCGTGTCGTCACAAAAAACCGCACAAGGGAGACGTGGTCGATCAGAAGACACCGTATACACTGCATGTGGCCCGAAAATATGTATGGTTACAATGGTGTATGATGTGTTTAAATCCCAAGTGCACAACTTCGATGGGCCACGCCAAGTACATTACAAACCGAACACCGTACCCAACTCCAAGCCTGGTTGAATACCTATGATGTCAGTTTCCCAACTTCGAGGCAGCAGCGGGGGGGGGGGGGGTCGCCCCACGCATGCGCTCAAACTTTATTATGTCTAGCATGGGACACATCTATATATATCTATACATCTATACACATATATAGTGTGCGAATAACTATGAAAGTTGCTTGTTGGATGAAGCCAATCCGATGGTACAGAGATGGCAAATCTGAGCACTACTGGCCGTTGGATATCATCTAAATTCCACCAGATTCTGCCACATCTACAATTTAGAAGACTCCATGGTTGAACTTAAGCATAATGCACAAACCTCTAAACACAAGCACTTCTCCTTTGTTCTCTAGAATCTTCCATATCTTAATTGCCCAAACCTTTTTTTCTAAATGAATAGTCACTATTTGTTTTTACCTTTACAATGCACAATTCCATAAATCTTAAAATAGTTTTTTTACAAAACTAATTGATTTTGGATGAGATGAACTATAAGAATTAAACAAACATCTACATCATGCATATCTGGGAGAAGAGGCGGGAAACCGATGAGAGGAGTGGCGAGAAATGGTAGCTTGTTTTGAGTGAAAACCTAGTAGAGAAGGACGCGTGATGATGCGGAGCATCCCACGACCATCCCCATGGACGCCACCTCAACTATCCAAGCTCCAAGTGGACCAATGACAAGGGCTAGGGCACGTGCTATTCAATCCGAGGTGACATCACTCCTACTTGAGTTTTCCCCCTCTTCAAGTGAGACATGGTTACCTCCTAAGTCCGAGATACTATGTGTCATCAGGTACAACGCTCAAGACTCGGAGCCGAGGACTGTAGAAGACGAGACATGCGTCAACACTCTGGATAGACCGGAACCTCCGGCCAGAGCCCGGAACTTCCGGCCCTGGACCTTCCGGCTGACCTGGAGCTTCCGCCCGTCGATGACTTCGACCAGCCCAGGCGTGTCAACTCTCGGGTTAGCCTGGACCCCGTCCCGGACCTTCCGGCGCCCGGAACCTCTGGCCTGCCCGGACCTTCCGGCCCCCGGATGCCAACACATCTCCGCCGCGCCAACTCTCTGGTTAGGCCGGAACCTCCGGCGCCCGGAACTTCCGGCCTAGCCCGGAGCTTCCGGCCCTGCCTGCGCACAACCACTTGGGCCGAGGCCAGTGTACCTTTTCGTCACCTAGAGTATATATACTCTATCCCGTACAACTTTCTAGGGGTTAGCCTTGTGATAGCTCATTTGTGAGATAGAGCTTCGCTCATCCATATCGGATCTACTCCTTGAGAGAGACTGCGGCCCCTCTTCGGAGAAGATCCACCTTGGATTCAAGACCCCTTTACGGGAAGATCCCCTTGTGGATTCAAGACCTCCTCACGGAGAAGAACAGGTTGCCCTATGTATCGTCCTTTGTTGGATTTGGATCGTGTATCTCTTTGTGTTTCGAGGATCTAGCACATGTGTGACTATTTCTTGTTGGTTGAGTGATTCTCTCGTGTTTCCCCTTGTGATTTCCCTTGTTTTCCCCCTCGTGTTCCTCGTGTTCTTCGCGGGATCCGCTCCTTTCGTGAAAGATCGGGCCACTAGGGTTCTACCCTACATCATCTTGGTATCTAGAGCAAGGTTGATCACGATTTCGGAGCCCCCTCTTCGTTTTCTAGCCTAATTTTGTTGTTTTTCGTCCAAATCCGAAAATCCCCACCAAAAATATCCCCAATTTTTTTTGTGATTTGTTGGTGTGTTGAGATTTTGTTGGTTTTGATCCGTGAATTTTGTGTGTGGCTCATATATCTAGCCTCCCCACCTTTCTTTTCCTCCAATTTCTTCATTTTCACCTTCGGATTTGGGCTTTTCCCCATGTTTTTCCGCCCAAATCCACGATCCCTAAGTCTCTGTTCTTGGCAGAATCATGACCACCAGAACTTCTGGTCCAGCCCAGACATTCCAGCCCCCGGACCTTCTAGCCTACCCCGGAACCTCCGGATCCCGGACCCTGCGTCTTGCCCGGAACTTCCGGCTTAGACAGAAAGTTCGCACTACTTCCACAACTCCGCCCAATTTCCACCAAATTTTGTTCCGGTGCTCACCATATACCATATATACTTCCGCATACCTCCACCACTTCCGCATAACCCAACTATTTTTGGACCGTTTCGCTCTCCGACACAATTACTACTTTGAGGTTTGAGAATTTGAGTTGTTGTACCATATCCTTTTGTGTTTCGGCTATCTAGGTACGTTTCGACATCGACATCACCGCCGCTCATCTTTCCCACGGATGCGTCATCAACAACGACCACCTCGACTACATCTTGGTATTCGGGCCACCATTTTGACACCATACCGGAAGCAAGACCGGTAACCTCATCTTGGTATTGGACATATCATTCTTGCCATTACATTGATAGCCAACATAGCCTTACTCCTTTGCGTTGCTTACCCATCGAGACTAGCCATTGATTATTGCCGGCAACGAGACTTGTGCACATTAGTGATCATACTTCCCATAGCATACATACATCATTGTTGCCTATATTGGTATCATCTCTTGTGTCACAAAGTTGTCATCGCATACTCACTTGCTATCTTGGTTCATCAAGCATTGCATGAGAAAAGAGCTCAAACATCAAAGAGCCAAACAAGCTTTTAAGCAAAAGGAAAGATAAGCACAGAGCTTTTAAGCAAGAACCATAGCATCATACAACATTAAGATTGTCATACTCGATCATCTTGGATCATATCATAGCAACACCTTGCATACAAAATATTTGGGATAGAAGTCGTTGCATTTTTGCTAAGTAGGTTGTGCACAAGTTCTTGTATCCGCCTAACGTGCAATCGTGCTAGCGTCTCTCTAGTGTTGTGCAACAAGAGCATTTTTGTGGATTCCACATTTTGGTTCACCATTTGTTGCACAACCCCACTTATCTTTTTGCGCGTGTGTTTCCGTGTACCTTATATGCTTGGTCTACTTGTTACATTGCATCTTGTGAATCTTTTCCAACATTATTGAAGCTCACTTACAATTGCATCAAATTTTGTGCCACCATCCTAACCAAGCTACACCAAAAGCTTTTACTTGTGTAGGTGTGAGAAACCGACAAGAACTCATACCAATTGTGCTATTTCCTTGTCCTACATTGGAGTGATCCTCGATCCACTTTCAACTTCGGTCAAGGTACATTTGGTACTCGTTCTTCTCTTTCTACCACTCACATTTGTCTTGGAATGATGGATAGGCCAAGTACTTCTACCAACCCACTCTTCATGGAGCAAGACGACGACATGAACTCCTTCATCACCAAGAGTCACCTCTTTGGTGCACAACGTGCTTTGCATCAAGAGCAACAAGCGATGAGTGAACGCATCTACAACCTTGCCGCCGACTTGCGACTTTCCAAGCAACGTACAAAGGACTACTTCGACCACAAGATCGACGATCAAAAGCAAGAGAATGACGCAAGTATGGATGAAATTCGTGCTTTGTTGCTCAACCGCTCGTCTTCCACTTCAAGAAGGAGCCGTTCAAGCCGCCACTCCGACTTTACACTCTCCGGCTCAAGTACACCGACATCGAACACTCTTCATCGAGTCGCGCGCGCCGACCGTCAAGCAAACATCAATCCCCTAAGAGACACCGACTCTCAAGAGCGCCAACAACGTCAAACTCAAGAAGCCTTTGTGCTTGCATGAGAATGGCAACGACAACGCCAACATGAAGAGGAAGAGTGAGCGCGTCTAGACCAAAATGCCCAAGATGCTGAGGCAGAACGTCAAGCACAATGACTCTGTGACGCTCAAGCACTTGCGGCGCAACAAGCTCTACGCAATTCGAGTCGAGCCATTGCCGACCGAAGCCGACAAGCCCGTGAACAAGAGGAAACATTTCGCGAAGAAATTCAAGAACAAAGATTTCAAGCTCGCGTGCATCGTCAAGTTCCTCTTCGAGCTCGCGAAGATCCTCCACAAGCTCGCCAACACCATCAAGTTCATCGAGAACATGAGGATAACAACCCTCCGCGCCAAGAGCACCACGAGTTAAACAATCATCTACAACATGGGCGTCATTATCCCTGACCCCAACACAATGAAGAGCAACGCTACGACAAGCTCAAGTTCACCATGCCCAAGTTCAACGGAAGCAACGACCCCGAAGAGTACCTTTCATGGGCATTGAAAGTTGACAAGATTTTCCGTTTGCACAATTGTGAAGAAGAGAAGAAGATCGCAATGGCATCCCTTGAGTTCCAAGACTATGTGCTCATTTGGTGGGAACAAGTCATTGAGCACCGAGAGGCAAGAGGTGATCCACCCATCACTACTTGGGCGCAAATGAAGGATGTCATGAGAGCACGCTTCGTACCTACCTACTACAACCGCGACCTCTTCAAGAAACTCCAACAACTCAGGCGAGGAACAAAGAGCATGGAAGAATACTACAAGGAGATGGAGATTGCAATGATAAGAGCCAATGTCACGGAAGATGATGAGCAAACAATGGCACGTTTCTTGAATGGACTCAATCATCCTATCAAGAAGATCACCGACTTCCAACCATACTCAAATCTCATCGAGCTAGTGCACCAAGCTACCAAAGCGGAACGCCAAGTGCAAGATGATTTCAAGTATGCAAAGTTCTCATCCAAGTCCTACGGCTTCTACAATAACCAAGCTTCAACGACTCCAACACTGACTACAAGACCTTCTACTTCCAACATCGACAAGTCAACTTCCAAGAAAGCTTCGCCAACTACAAGCAATCCTACTACGAGCAACTTCAAGCCGAGAGCTTCATCATCATCAACCCCAACCGATGAGACCGTCAAGACGAGTTCCTTCAAGTGTTTCACTTGCAGAGGCCGAGGCCACAAGTCCTATGAGTGCACCAACAAGCGAACCATGGTCTTCAACGATGATGGCACTTATGACTCCATGAGTGAAGGCGAAATGGAAGCCCTCGAGCAAGTCGCCATGAACCGCCAAGTGAACAATGAAGAAGAACAAGTCTTTTGTGATGAAGACTCAAGTCCCGCACTTGTTGTCTCCAAAGTCTTGACTCTCCAACATCACCAAGAAGAAGACCAACGATGCCACATATTCCACACCAAGGCCGGCATCAATGGAGGATCCGTCAAGGTCATCATCGATGGAGGGAGTTGTCACAATCTCGCAAGTGAAGAACTTTGCTCCAAGCTCCAATTTCCCAAGATGAAGCATCCACATCCATACAAAGTGCAATGGCTTAGTGACTCCAGCACTATCCAAGTCGAGCACCAAGTACAAGTCTCCTTCAAAATCGGCGCCTACAAAGACACCTTGGAGTGCGATGTCATCCCAGTGACCGTTTGTCATCTTCGCCATGGACGGCCATGGCAATTCGATAGAGGAATCGTCCACAATGGGTGTACAAACCACTATAGCTTCAAGATGCAAGGGAAGGAGTTTGTGTTACGACCTATGTCTCCAAGCCAAGTGATCGCCGATAAGCAAGCCACCCATCATGGAGAGAATGGTGAGAGAGTGAGCCACCAAAAAGAGAGTGAGTGCCACAAGCCCAAATTGAGTGCCTCCACGATGAGCGACAAGAAAAACTTAGTTCTATTTGCCACCAAACGTGAGATGAGGGAAGTGTGTGAGAACCCATCGAGTGTCCTACACTATGTCCTATTGTGCAAGGACAAGGAACCACAAACTAACACCTCTCACAATCTACCCTTGGTGTTATCTTCTTTATTGCAGGAATTTCAAGATGTTTTCCCCGATGAGCTACCTCCGGGACTACCTCCACTACGAGGCATTGAGCACTGCATCGACCTCATCCCCGGAGCACCGCTTCCGAACAAATCTCCCTACCGCGTCAACCCCGAAGTAACCAAAGAAATTCAAAGGCAAGTAAAGCATCTCATAGACCATGGACATGTGCGTGAAAGTTTGAGCCCTTGTGTCGTACCGGTCATTCTTGTGCCAAACCGTGATGGTAGCTTTCGCATGTGCTCCGATTGTAGACCTATCAATGCTATCACCGTTCGCTATAGGTATCCCATTCCACGCCTAGATGATATGCTAGATGAGCTTAGTGGTGCCACTATCTTTTCAAAAATTGATCTTAAGAGTGGTTACTATCAAATCCGCATACAAGAGGCTGATGAATGGAAGACCGCATTCAAAACCAAGTTTGGTTTGTATGAGTGGTTAGTCATGCCTATGGGTCTCTCAGAAGCACCAGGCACTTCTATGCGCCTTATGAATCATGTCTTTCGCCCTTACATTGGTATATTTGTTGTGGTCTACTTTGATGACATTCTTGTGTTTATAAAATCTATCAAAGAGCATGTCACCCATATCCGCACCGTTTTGCAAACTCTTAGAAAAGAGCGCCTCTATGCTAATATGGAGAAATGCCTTTTTGGTGTTGATAAGCTCGTTTTCTTGGGTTTTGTTGTTTCTTCTAAGGGTGTTCATGTAGATGAGTCCAAGATCAATGCTATTAAGACTTGGCCGCAACCAACCAACTTGCATCAAGTGCGTAGTTTTCTTGGTCTTGCGGGTTTCTATCGTCGCTTTGTGAAGGATTTTAGCACCATTGCTTCGCCTTTGCATGCCTCGAGCAAGAAGAATGCGCCTTTTGTTTGGGGACCATCCCAAGATACCACATTCAATGAGCTTAAGAATTTGCTTACTCATGCTCCCGTGCTTGCTTTACCCAACTTCGACAAACCTTTTGAAATTCATTGCGATGCTAGTGGTAATGCATAGGAGGTGTGTTAATGCAAGAGAAGCGCCCCATAGCTTACCTCAGTGAGAAACTTTCCGGAGCGCAACTCAATTACCCCATCTATGACAAAGAGCTATATGCTTTAGTCCGCGTTTTACATGAATGGGAACATTACCTTCATCCCCATGAGTTTATCATTCATACCGATCATGAGACTCTCAAGTATCTTAAGGGTCAAACTAAGTTGAACAAGCGTCATGCTAAATGGAGTGAATTCATTGAGTCTTTTCCCTATGTCATCAAGTACATCATGGGTAAACAAAACATTGTCGCGGATGCGCTTTCCCGTATATGCATGCTTGTCACCCAACTTGAATTGAATGTCATTGGTTTTGAGCATATCAAAGACTTGTATGAGCATGATGCAACTTTTCCATTCCTTATAAAAAGTGTTTGTCGCATGCATCTTGGGAACGCTATTACCTAAAAGACGGATATCTTATGAGAGCTAACAAACTTTGCATCCCCGAGTCGTCCCTTCGTTTGATGCTATTGCAGGAATCGCATGGAGGAGGCTTAATGGGACACTTCGGACGCGACAAGACGTTCGCCACGCTCTCAAAGAGATACTTTTGGCCTAAGATGTTTCGGAATGTCAATCGTTTCACCAACCGGTGTTCTACATGTCGCAAAGCTAAGTCCAAAGCTCAATCTCATGGTCTCTATATGCCTTTACCAATTCCCTACCAACCTTGGAAAGACATTAGCATGGACTTTGTACTTGGTTTGCCTAGGACTCGCAATGGGAAAGATTCCATATTTGTCGTTGTGGACCGTTTCTCAAAAATGGCACACTTTATTCCTTGTAACAAGATAGGCGATGCTTCACATGTGGATAATCTCTTTTGTTGGGAAATATTGCGTCTACATGGTGTGCCAAAGACTATCGTCTCCGACCGCGACGTCAAGTTCCTTAGCTACTTTTGGAAGACCCTAAGCACCAAGCTCGGAATCAAGCTACTCTTCTCCATGGCGTACCATTCTCAAACCGACGGCCAAACGGAGGTGACAAACCGCACACTCTCCGCTCTACTTCGAGTACTCATCAAGAAGAACATCAAGGAGTGGGAGGAGTGTCTACCCATCGCCGAGTTCGCCTACAACCGAGCAAGACACTCAACAACCGGCAAGTCCCCTTTCAAGGTCGTCTACGGATTCAACCCTTTGTCACCATTGGATATCCTACCTCTACCACTCCAAGAGCGAATCAATTTGGAAGCAAGTGCACGAGCGACCCATCTCAAGAAGGTGCATGAAGATACAAAAAACACCATCGAGCTCAACGTCAACAAGCAACCTATGGTCTTCAACATTGGTGATCTCGTGTGGCTACACCTTCGCAAGGAGCGCTTTCCATAAGAACGCAAGTCTAAGCTTCGACCACGAGCAGATGGACCCTTCAAGGTGCTCGCACGCTACAACGACAATGCTTACAAGATCGACCTCCCGCGCAACAAATACAACGTGAGCGACATCTTCAACATCAAAGATCTCTCTCCCTTCCATGGTGATGAAGAACTCGTTCCGAGGACGGATCTTCCCCAAGGGAGGGGAGATGATGCGGAGCATCCCACGACCATCCCCATGGATGCCACCTCAACTATCCAAGCTCCAAGTGGACCAATGACAAGGGCTAGGGCACGTGCTATTCAATCCGAGGTGACATCACTCCTACTTGAGTTTTCCCCCGCTTCAACTGAGACATGGTTACTGCCTAAGTCCGAGATACTATGTGTCATCAGGTACAACGCTCAAGACTCGGAGCCGAGGACTGTAGAAGATGAGACAGGCCCGGAACCTCCGTCCAGAGCCCGGAACTTCCGGCCCCCGGACCTTCCGGCCACCGATGACTTCGACTAGTCCGGCCACCGATGACTTCGACTAGCCCAGGCGTGTCAACTCTCGGGTTAGCCCGGACCCCGTCCTGGACCATCCGGCGCCCGGAACCTCCGGCCTGCCCGGACCTTCCGGTCCCCGGATGCCAACACATCTCCGCCGCGCCAACTCTCTAGTTAGGCCGGACCCTCCCCGGAACCTCCGGCGCCCGGAACTTCCGGCCTAGCCCGAAGCTTCCGACCCTGCCTGCGCGCAGCCACTTGGGCCAAGGCCCGTGTACCCTTTCATCACCTAGACTATATATACTCTATCTCGTACAACTTTCTAGGGTTAGTGTTCTGATAGCTCATTTGTGAGATAGAGCTTCGCTCATCCATATCGGATCTACTCCTTGAGAGAGACCGCGGCCCCTCTTCGGAGAAGATCCACCTTGGATTCAAGACCCCTTTACGGGAAGATCCCCTTGTGGATTCAAGACCTCCTCACGGAGAAGAACTGGTTACCATATGTATCGTCCTTTGTTCGATTTGGATCGTGTATCTCTTTCTGTTTCGAGGATCTAGCACACGTGTGACTATTTCTTGTTGGTTGAGTGATTCTCTCGTGTTTCCCCTCATGATTTCCCTCGTTTTCCCCCTTGTGTTCCTCGTGTTCTTCGCGGGATCCGCTCCTTTCATGAAAGATCGGGCCACTAGAGTTCTACCCTACATCACGTGAGCTAGACGATGCATGCACACAGTGCTTACCCATGTATTGCATGTGCTGTCGAAAGGCCTCAGGGTTGCCATTCGATCTGGGAGCATCCAATGGTGCACACGTATGATCCGTGGGGTTTGGGTTGGGGGGAATATCATATGGAAACCAACATTCGGTGGAAACTGGTGAAAACCACGAGAAAAAGATGTTCTGAAGTTAAAAAAATTCAAAAAAATGAGGGATGTTAAGACGAGGATGTTTTATTGGCACACAAAATTTCAAGTTGAAACACATTAAGAGATGTGAGATATGAAAAAGACAAAATCAGTGTTGAATAGTGCCGAATAGTAATGTCACTATTCAGGGCGGAATTTTTCTTTTTCATAGCTCACATCTTGTAATGTTTTTCAACTTGAAATTTTGTGTCGCGCAATAAAACATCACCTTATTAACACCCCACATTTTTTTTCAGATTTTTATGAAACTTTAAAATAAGGTTTCCACAAAGTTTTCATTGAATATCAGCTTTCGTGAGTAAACCGTGTGCTATTTGAAAACATTTCGTGAGAAGAATCTCGGTTTTTAAATCCCTGTAAATCCAAAACTAAGCTGAAAATCGTGAAACCTACCATGGTGTCACAACATGCACTTATATGTAGAGGAATTTTTCTCGTCCATTGTGGTGCAAGTTTTATTACAAGCCTCTTACAAACTGGAGCTTCTCTCAAAGAAGCCTCGTGGTTCCGATGGTGAAACATGTCTCCCTTGTGGGCGAAACGTAATCACTGCCTCTTTTCACCTTGTATTTTCTTCTACGGGCAACATGGAATGACAGGATACCCGTGCTGAAATTTAAACTTATTCAGGGTTCGTTTGGCCTTTTTATACACTAATTGAGTTTCTGAGGCATTTAATGTCCATAATTCAATTCTGAACTACAGATACATGCTTCAGTTCACCAAAATGGCTAGATAAATTATACATGTGTCCTTGGGTGCATGTTTAGGTCCCATGCTAGGAATGGGAACGAATTACAACCGTACTGGTGTCATGGATCGTACTCAAACATTTCGAATCTCGGTTTTTGTCCCTATAAATCCTAAACTCACCAGAAAGTCATCAAACGTGGCATGGTGTCATGTCATGGTAAAAACATTACCAATTTGGGCCAAGCTTTATTACAAACCTATTACAAACTGGAGCATGTCACAAGAACCCTCGTGGTTTTGATAGGGAAACGTGTCCCTTGTGGGCCAAACGATAATCACTCCTTCTTCTAGCTCGTATTTTCTTCTACACGCGACACAGAACAACTGGAGATTCAGTCTGAACTTTGAAACTATTCAGGGTTCATTTGACCTTTTTTATTCATTAATTGAGTTTTCTAGGCATTTAATGTCTGTCATTCAAATCTGAACTACAAATACATGCTCCAGTGCACCAAAATGGCTAGAAAAAACATACATGTTTCCTTGGGGTGCATGTTTAGGTCCCATGGAACGAATGGGAACGAATTCAACCGTCTCGCTGTCCTGGCCTGGCCACAAACATTATGAATCTCGGTTTATAAATGTTTGTAAATCCAAAACTCACCAGGAAATCATGAAACTTGGTATGGTGTCACCACATGGTATATATAATTGTCCAATTTGGGCGAAGCTATATTACAAGCCTTTTACAAACCGGAGCCTGTTGCAACCCTCGTGGTTCCGGTAGGGAAACATGCCCCTATTGTGGGTGAAACGATAATCAATGCCTCTTCTCGCCTTGAACTTTGTTTTCTACAGGCAACATAGAATAACAGGAGTGTCGGGATGAAATTTGAAACTGTTCAGGGTTCGTTTGGCCATTGTATATATATTACTAATTACTAAGTTTTCTATGCATTTAATGTAGTCCATAATTCAAATTTGAACTACAACCACATGCTCCAGTGAAGCAAAATGGGTGGGAAATCATACATGTGTGATTGGGTGCATGTTTAGGTGTCGTTTACGGAATGAGAATGAATTACAAACTTGTCATCGTCCAGAAACAATGAGAACCTCAGTTTTTAAATCCCAGTAAATAAAAAAGTCACCCAACAAACATGAAACTTGGCATGGTTTCATGACATGGCACATATATGCCGTGGTAAGAAAAATCGTCTAGTTTGAGAAGAGGCACACCCATTAGTAGCCAACGAAGTCCTTTTTGAAAAAAAACTGACACATTAATATCGCAAATGGTTGTATTATATTTACCATGTCAAAATTTAACCATACTCGGTGGCGTGCGTGCAGCTGTTTGATTAGACGGGACGAGCGTGAGAAGTCCGCCGTGCAGCTTCGATGGGACGCATGCGAGCAGTCCGCTGCTTAGGCTCGATGGGCGCGTGCATCCTGTCCACCTCGTAGGCTCAACAGGACACGTGCGAGCAGCAAGGCCGCCCATGCTCACCGGGAAGCGAGCTCTTTGACCTCCATGCACCAGCCGCTGCCTGTTCGCTCACAACTTCTCCATTAATGGGTTAATTAAAGCACCTGGACAGAGGGTGTTTGCTTGTGATCCCATGGCAGCATTTGCTTTGTTCGTGTTTTCAACTAGTATTCCGCCCTAATTTAAATTGCCACATAGGGCAACGGATAATACAACCACAAATAAAATGGCAATAGATAATATGACGACAAATTTACAATGGCGCACATAATAATTGTCTTACATATTCCGAATAATTTAAAATGCCACATCCGGCAAAGCCTGGAAGACACGGGGGCAAGAGAAGAAGGAAATTGTAGACAATGATTTGGGTCACTGCTGTCTCTACTCGTCGATGGATCGCCGGCTGGTGAAATCCTCAAGCTCCTTCTTCATTTCCTCACGACTTTGCTTGAAAGCAGCCATGGTTCCACCACCTCCGGCTCGCGCTCAATCCAGAGCTTCCTCAAGACACCCATCAATTCCTCGACGACCGCTTTCAGCGTCATCTCCGAGGCACTACTCTGCTCATGCAATATCTTCCATCCGGCGGCCGCCTCCTCCTTCTTGTCGACCAACTTGAGGAGGTTCGCATTGTCATCCATGAGTTGCTCGACGAGGCCGATCGCCTTGTCAACCGAGGCATCGCTGATCTTGAGCAGCTTCATCAAGCCGTCGACTAGCTCCTGCTGCATAGTGATGCCAGCGAGAATGTCATCATCGCTGGCGAAGGACTTCAGGAATTCCGGCTCGTCGCGATGGTCGATGCCGCGAATGCGCTTATGAGAGCCCTCGCGTGCCCGTGAGAGCTTGTTCGAGGGCTCCGCGGCGCGCCCGGACATCTCTGATGCGGCTGCGGCTTCACGGAGGGACCTATCTAGTGCTTCCGCGGCCTTGGTCTTTGCTGCCTGGTTATATGTCCACCCTAAACTCCTCCTACCGGTCATGGCAGAACGACATGACAAAGAAAACCAGTTTTGTGGGTGATGAGGAGAGGAACTGTAAAGTAATTTTCGAGTGGGTAGTTTTTATAGCCCGGTGCTAAGTGTGAACACATATTAGTTTGAGAGGTGTGAACAGATTTGCAATTACTTATTGCGTTGTAATTAGCAATGTGACGAGAAACGAGGTCAAAATTTATTGATGGTAGAAGGTTGACCATGTGGTTTCTCGCCGTTGAGGCGGCCACGGCGCGCTCGGCTCTGGCGTCCCTGCGCGTGCTCTACTCACCGTTGAGGCAAAGTTACAATGGCAACTGTTAATAATTCTTAATAATTGTCTTACATATTCAGGATAATTTAAAATGCCAAATGCGGCAAGGCCCAGAACACCCTCGACCTACATATGCATACAATTATAATAAAATATAAGCTAAAAGGCTAAGCTGGCAGCCTTCCGACGATGGTCTTCTCGGACTCCATGATCAGCATAGCACCCTTGCGGCCGTGTGTGATACTCCTAGCCACCGCAAGCAACTAGTTTGCATTTTTACAAGTTTTTTGTACACACAAAATCGCAGACGAACTAACTGTATTAACCGTCTATGTTGTAAATTCTCATCACAAACAGTTCATCCGAGTCGGCTATTTGCCACGTATCACACACATCTTGTTAAGTTGAACCATTTCTGTTGTGTTCGCTAATCGAAAACAGTTCGTCCGAGTTAACCGTATGCCATATATCACACACCTTGATGTGGCTAACCGTTTTATGTTGCACTCCCTAATAGCAAACGGTTCATCGGATCCGAACTGTATGCCGTATATCGCACACACATTGATATGGCTACCCGTTTCTGTTGTTCTGCATCATCGCAAACTGTTCGAACGGGTTAACCGTGTGGCCTGAATCGCGCACGCAACTAAAATCTGAAACGTATTTGATGCATCCTCCATCGCAAACGTTTTGCACCTTTTTTGACGGTTTTCATACACCATCGTTTGTGATTACTGCATCGCACATAGTATCTCGAAGGGTCTCTGATCGTAGGGTCGCGTTAGCAGCATCCTGCAATAGTGTGGGTTGTGCAAGATTCGTTGCAGCGGGAGGCGCGTGACGACGGTGATCTCATGCACATGGAAATAGTGGCGCAGCTTTCTCGAGGCCATGAGGAGGCTGAAAAGTAGCTTCTGCATACCAGAATATCTTGACCTGCCCCCCTGCAAGAGGGAACTGACAAAATAGACTGGGTGCTGCACCATCTTCTTCTTATGTCCTATTTTGCTCATCTACTCAGACCCCGCCTTGCCGGGATCGGGTCTCGCCGGGGGTTCTGTCTTGCCGGTGTCAAACTCTGCCGGGGAGGGCCCTGGCCTGCCACCCGATGGCTCCGCTACTACTGCTGCCTCTTCCTCAAGTTCCGTCTGTGCCACCAGTGCCGCACTGACCACTTGATTCGTTGCTGCCAGGTATAGCAGCAACGGCTCGTGCGGTTTGGGCGCGACTAGTATCGGCGTGGAGGAGAGATACCTCTTCAAACCTTCCAGTGCAGCCTCTGCTTCTGGAGTCCACTTTACAGGATCCGCCTTTTCAAAACTTTGAAAAAGGGGAGGGCACGCTGTCGGGTGGTTGGTGCGACATATGCCAACGGGTGGCTTATCATTGTGGGAGGCAATAAAACATCGCCGGTGCCTGGAAACGGGATAAGGCGAAGACATGCACGCCGGCAGATCTTACCCAGCTTCAGGGCTCTCCGTGGAGATAACACCCCTACTGCTGCTCTAGGGGGTCTCCGCATGGTCACTAGATTGACAAGTAGCTACAAGAGGCTCCTTGAGCTGTTTGGTGAAAGGATGAAGAAGGGCAAGGCTAGCCTGCTCCTCCTCTCGTTGTCATGTCTAAAAACTATCCAGAGAGAGATCCCCCTACATGGGTGCCCTGGGCGGTTTATATAGGCCTACCCCCCAGGGGTACAATGGTAATCCGGCTGGGCGCAAGCCCCAGCCGTCTGTGTCTACACTGGCCAGCTTCTCCGCAGACCGATGGGCCCGCCGCTCGGTAGGCCCCGCCGGCTGCCGGCCTTCTGGTCGACAGGCTGGCCCCACCGCTCGAGAGTCTTGTCGAAGGCTGGTTACTGTTGCCTTGCCTCTGGTGACGAGGGCTTTGTCATGGTAAGCATGGCTACAGTGCCGTCGCAAGGCGGCTCATCACTGTAGCCTTACCTCGTCTTATCTCCTTAATGAGGCACCTCCTTCGAGGGAGAGAGCCGGCCGGCTATTGGGAGCCGGCCATACCCCAGGCCGACTACGGGAAGCCTGGCCGCCTTTGGGGTCTCCCTGGCTGAGGGGGCCTCCCACCCACGGGTCGTATTGACTGCTCGACGTGGGTGATGTCATGATCAACGTGGCAACAGTGCTGCGCCGGACAGGTGATGGCCGCCCTGTATGACGCACTGTGGCCATGCGTGCTCCGAGATTCGGGGGTGGCAGGCTTCACTGTAGCCATGCCCCGTCTCATCGCCGTTATGTGGGCGCAGACTCTGAGGGCACGATCTTGGCCGCCTGCTGAGGGGCCGGCTCCTTGGAGTCGGCCTTCGCATGGCCGGCTTCTTGGAGCCGGCCTTCTCGTGGTCTTGTTTCTCAAGGATTCCAGGGCTGGGCCGCCTTTCCGCAGCCGGCCTAAGAGGTGACCAGCTGGGGGAAGGCGGCCCCACATCTGGGACGCTTGGAGGCTCAATCGGCCTATAATTTTTCTGAAGAACCAGGGGAAGCTGGCTAGGCTACCCGTGGTTATTTACTCCGACAGTTGTCCCCGAAGCTGGTTGGGCTCCGAGGCAGAAAAAAGACGAGGAGCTCAGCCAGCTTCCTATCTTGAGGAGCAGGAAACTGGGAGCCGGCTTTGACTAGGCGTGCCATCTTCTAGAGATTTCGAAGCTTGAAGGCGGGTACCAGTCGGCGCGCGAGTCAGGCTGTGAGCTGACCATTCGTCGCTTATGTGCCACATGGCACCCTATGGCTGGAGGGGCCTGCCAGCCCACACGCACGACAGGACACCGCCGCGGTCTGGGGCCCACCACTACAGGGCCTCGGCCCATGTGTGGATCTTCTGCGGCCCGGATGGACCGCACGCCCCCCAGCGGCGGTTTCCGCATGCCGTGAAGGCGCAATAATCGCAGGGCATGGGGGAGTGGGTGCAGTTAATCCCACGTCCCCCCACGCCCTGCCTCCTCGGCTTCGCCGCACGAGGCTATAAGTAGGGGGAGAGGAGGGGAGCGCCAGACGCTCCCGCGCTCTCCCTTGCTCTGCCCCCGCCTTCTTCTTCCTCCTCTCCGCTGCCATAGCTACCCGCCGCCGCTCGGCCTTCCCGCCAATCTTTTTGGCTTGTCGTTGCTTCGTCGTAGCAGGGTCGCGCGCCTTTCTTCCGCCGCACCTTTCTCATCGCCACGCCGTCCCCATGGAGTTGTCGAGCTCCTGGGATGGCTCCAACGTCCACGACGACCATGTCGACTTCCTCCGCCGGACGCGGCGGCTGCCGAGCGCGGATTTCGTGCGGGTCCACCTTACGTCGGAGAGGGAGATCTCGCCGGCGCCGGAGGAGGACGAGCGGGTAATTTTCCGCTCGCACTGCCTACGCGGCTTCGGCCTGCCGGCGAGCGGGTTCCTCCGCTCCTTCCTCGAATTTTATCATCTCCAGCCGCATCACCTTACTCCGAACGCGGTGATGCTGCTATCGGCCTTCGTCGCCCTGTGCGAGGGTTTTCTTGGTGTCCTCCCCACCCTCGAACTGTGGGGAGAATTCTTCCAGTGCAAGCTTGGCACTGTCGTCGCGGGCGTGCCCGCCCCATGCGGCGCCTTCATCTCCATGCGGAGGACGAGCGATAACAACCCGTTTCCGCCCATCCCGCTGATCCAATCGGTGAAGCTGTGGCAGAAATCCTACTTCTACGTGAAGAACATCGCTCCACAAGGCAACTTCGTCAATCTGCCGGCTTACGTAGCCGGCCCGCCAGCTAGGAGGCAGCCCTCATGGTCCTTCCGGGGCAAGTCGCTATCTCAAGGTGGGACCGCCTCCGTTGCATGGCTCCGGGTGATGATCCAGTCGGAGGGTCTGACTGGGTCTGACCTGGTGGCTGTCTTCGTCGAGCGCCGGGTGCTCCCGCTCCAGGGCCGACCTCATATGATCTGCCAGATGAGCGGCCGCTTCGACCCGTGTCGGCTAAGCACCAAGGAGATGCCTCACGCCGAGGTGTCTTACATGGTGAACTACATTTCCAACTGCAAGCTCACCGAGGAGTGGCAGTACGGCAAGGTGCCATACTCTCGTGCGAATCCTCCGCCGGTGGTAAGTTTCTCTTCTTTTCTTCTTTCCTTGTAGCCGGTTCATGATGGCCGACTCCTGACCAGTCGGCTTGTTTTTGGCAGAATCACATGCTTCCACCGGCAACCAGGGCTGCGGGGGTGGAGGGCCAGTTCCTCCCCGACCGCACGATGGACGACATTGACGACCCGGACCTGGGGGCGGCCGCCATGGAAGAAGACGTCACAGGGGAGGGCGGCGAGGCAGGAGGCTCTGGGCTCGGGACCGCCTTCGAGGATTGGCCAGATGATGCTGAGGCCGAAGTTGTTCCGTGCCGTCAGCCGGCGCCCGATCATCAAGGCGCGGGCCCATCCGCCGCACCGGCTCCTCTAGGCGGCGCGCAGAAACGCCGGGCCGCGTCGACCCACTTCGGCAGTTGGCCAAAAAAGCCCAAGAGTACCATGGCTGCGACCAAGCAGGATGAGGTGGCCGCGAAGGCGGCCCGCTTCCGCAAGGTGGTGAAGCAGCCACAGTCGGTTTCAGCGTAAGTGTTATTTTTCTTACGCCTTTCTTTTCTTCTTCGGTTGATATCTTTCCAAGCCTTCTTCTTGACTTATCAAACAGGGCCCCACTTTCTCTTGAACGGGCCCCTGCCGCCTCCGTAGTCGGACCCGTGGGAGGGTCCTCAAGCTCCCGCCGTGTGGATCCCCGCGCCGATCTCCTAGAGGCGACGGAGCGGAACACGTGGCAAGCGCGGGAGGAGCGGGAGGTAGAGGAGCGGAGGGTGGCACGAGAGGCGAGGGAGAAGTCAGCGGAGGCACGGGCCGACGCGGCTGCCAAGGCCCAGGCGGAGGCCGCAGCCACGGAGGAGGAGGCGGAGGCCCAGCAGAACCGGCCTCCACTGCTCGTCATCCCCCTTCGCGCCACGTCACCAACCATTCCAGTGCCCCCAACGAAGGAGACCCGCCGTGGCCAGCCGGCGAAGGGGAAGGAGTCGGAACCGACGCCGCCGGCTGGAAAGGGTCAAGGTAGCCGGCCTGACACGTCGCCCGTGCTGGCGACCGGAGGTGAGCCGACTGTCAGGGCGGACCTTGTGGTCCTGTCACTGTCCCGTCGGTGTGCGGAGAAGGCGACTTCCGTGCCAGATCCGCACAACGCCGCTGGCGCCGGCCCATCGGCCCAGGACCTGGAAGCGGCTAGCGATAACTCGTCCGGGTGGACGTCGGGCGGAGGGACGGCCGTGCTGAACATGGCGGCGTAGGACGTTTGGAACCGGCTTCAGGCCCAAGCTACCGCGCTGAAGCAGTACACCCAGGAATTTCTCATGACGCGAACGGTGATCCAGGTGAGTCCTTTCGCTCTTCATTGATTGCTCCTGATTTCTTCCGTGGGGGCGTGTCAGCGCACCCATTGGGTGTAGTCCCCGAGTTCGGAGCCGGCTGCTGAGCAGGCGGCTTGGAACTTCTTGGTAGACTCTAATTGTTGTCTTGTTCTTACTTGTATCACTTATCTTATCTGCAGGAGTATCATAACCGCCGCGCGGCTGCCTTCAACTCCCAGGCCCAGGAGTTGAATCATAAAACCACAGATCTCACCGAGAGCCGGAGTAAGTGCTTCATTTTTTGTCTCAAGTGGGGGCGCGTCAGCGCACCCACTGGGTGTAGTCCCCGAGATTCGGGCCGACTGCTGAGCAGTCGGGTCGGATCTTTTCCTGACAACTTCTTTCTTCATATCTGCAAGGGCCAATGCTGACTTGAGGAGCCAGCTGAGCAGAGCCCAGACCGCCCTTCGCGCCAAGGAGGCCGAGTGCGCCGCCCTGGCTCAAGAGCGTGACCGCCTGGCCAAGAAGCTGGCTGACCAGGAGGAGACCCACAAGGTGGCGCAGGACAGCGAGGCCGCCCTCAAAGCCGAATACGAGACTGAGGCGGCGAACTAGGCCAAGGCCAGGCAGGCGCTGAGTCAAGGCTATAGCCGGGTAGAAGACTTAACCGATGGTGGGCCACCTTCTTCATCGTTTCTTTGCCTGCCTCCTACTATCTGGTTCGTCTTTTGCCCCTGTGCTACTGCTTTCTTCTTTGTGCAGATTGCTTTCCCAGTTACTCTGCTGCCGCCACCCAAGCCATCAAGGCCTACCACGACGCGCGACGGCAGGCGGGGGCCGAGGTCGCACTGGGTGCCCGCCGGTCCCTTGAGGAGCAGCTTCTGGCGCTTCAAGCCTGCCTGCAGCCGGCCCACCGCATGCTCTGCCGTCTTTAGCGCGCCGGAGCGCAAGTGCTAGCCGCCCTCTGGCCCGGCGAGGTGATCCCGCGCACCCCAAGTCAGACTGCTGATTGGATCGAGGTCGCAGTCGGCCGCTTCGAGGCTTGGAAGGCATCAGCAGCCCGGTCCGGCGCTGGGCGGGCACTGGAGTTCGTCCGAGCTTGGTATCCTGGGATGAACTTGGACCAGCTAAGCACCTGGCGGCAGGAGGCTGACGAGGAGCTGGAGGCAGTGCGGCCGGCTATCATCCAGCGCGCCTCGGCGATCGCCGAGTACACCGACACCAGCGCCTTTGCCCCTGAGGTGGATGACGCCAGCGTCGCTCAGCCGGAGGAGTGGTTCGGGCTGAACCCGACAGAAGGTGAGGACTCAGCGGAGGAGATTGCCTCCAGTGATGAGGGCGAAAGGGAAGAGGGGGAGGATGGTGAAGACGCTGCGCCGGACGATGAAGCGACCAGCCCGCCTCAGCCTGATCGTGCCTCTAGAAACGATGCCGAGACTCACCAGCCGGTCACTCCTCCAGCCGGCACTGCCGACCCCACAAACCTGCTCAACTCGCCCGTCGTTCCCCTGGCTTGATCCGCCGTCCTTGCTTTCCAGCTTGTTACTCTTTTGAACAATCTTTAAATTTGCGCAGTTCCACCCACTGGGGGTGTATTCAGACTATGTTGAATGCTGGCCTTTCGAAGGTCTTTTGTGTAAATATTATGCATGTGTTTGGCTTCCATTCATGTTTGCTTTTCATCCTTTTGGCTTTTTCCTTTGCCGCCTTTCCTTGGCCGCCGCCTTCCCAGCCGGACAGCTGCTCTGCGGTCTGTGGCTGGAGAAGGACTTGGTTGTTTTTGGAAGGCAAGTACTCGAGCTTTCTTAGATTGCAACAAGGTGAATGAGAAGCCGGCCAGCCGGCTGCTCTGGTAGCCGGCTGGCGGGGCGGGAGGCCGGCTCGCGTTATATAAGTTCGTTGGTCCTTAGCTGTTTTTCGTGTGGGCATCCTTTCCTGCCCTTGGCTCTTGCCAGTCGGACAGTCGATTCTTCGAGCTGCGACTTTTGGCAAGAGGGGGCTTGGGTCCCGGCACACTACTTGTCTGACTGTAGGCAGAACTTTATATATAACTTAAGGCGGCGAGTCCCCGGGCCGATGGTCAGGCCTGGTGCCGGACGAAAAAACAAATGTAGTAACATATTCATAGGCATGATACCCATCATCCATAGATAAAAGAGGGTAGTCCCCGAGTGCTCCTCGGGGGACCCTTTGTCTCATACTTAGTACAAAAGTTAGCGTGATACATACTGCTTTTTAACTGTAAAATCTTCGGAGGAGATTGGCGTTCCATGGTCGTTCCGACTCCTTGCCGGAATCATCTCTCTTGCGTGCCTTCAGCTTCTGCGCGTCGATTAGGTAGTAGGAGTCGTTGCCTAGAGCTCTGCTCATGACGAAGGGACCCTCCCAAGGGGCCGAGAGCTTGTGCTGGCCGGCTGTTCGCTGGATCAGCCGGAGCACAAGATCGCCCTCTTGGAAGGATCTTGGCTTGACTTTCCGGCTGTGGTAGCGGCGGAGACCCTGCTGATAGATAGCAGACCGACTGAGGGCTAACAACCGGCCCTCTTCCAGCAGGTCGACGCCGTCATCACGTGCTTCCTTGGCCTCCGCCTCCGTGTACATGGTGACCCGAGGTGAGTCGAACTCGATGCCAGTTGGATGACCGCCTCGGCGCCATATACAAGGAAGAAAGGGGTGAAGCTGGTTGACTTGTTTGGGGTAGTGCGCAAGCTCCAGAGGACGGCCGGCAGCTCGTCGAGCCAACAGCCGGCCGAACGCTCCAGTGGCATGACCAGTCGGGGCTTGATGCCGAAGAGGATGAGGCCATTTGCTCGCTCGACCTGGCCGTTTGACTGCGGGTGGGCAACGGACGCTAGGTCCAGCCGGATGCCGTGTGTTGCATAGAAACGTGCCAGTGCTCCCTTTGCAAAATTTGTGCCATTGTCGGTGATGATGCTGTGCGGTATGCCATACCGGGTTGTCATATCTGCGATGAACGTTACAGCAGTCGGCCTATTCAGCTTCTTGATCGGCTTTGCTTCGATCCACTTGGTAAATTCGTCCACAGTGACGAGTAGATGTGTCGTGCCGCCGCATGCCGTCTTGAATGGGCCCACCATGTCCAGCCCCCACACAGCAAAAGGCCGGGTGAGGGGGATGGTCTTGAGTGCGGAAGCCGGCAGATGTTGCTTGGAACTGAAAACTTGGCACCCTTTGCAGTGTTTGACTAGCTCCTTGGCGTCATCCAAAGCAGTCGGCCAGAAGAATCCATGGCGGAAAGCTTTGGCGACGAGTGATCATGAGGCCGCGTGGTGGCCGCATTCTCCTTGGTGGATGTCCTTGAGGATTGCTATGCCCTTCTCTGGCTTGACGCAGCGCTGGAAGACTCCAGTGACACTGCGCCTAACGAGCTCTCGGTTTACTATTGTATATGCTCCGGCTCGGCGTTGAACTTGTCTTGCCGAGATTTCGTCGGTTGGCAACTCTCTGTTTACTAAGAAGTTGAGGATGGGCTGGGCACATGATGGAGCTGTGACTTCTTCTATTGTCAGAACTGCTACTGTGACCAGGGCGGGTGGGCTGGGTGGTGAAGAGTTGGAGTCGGCCACCGCCTGTTGCGTCGATGCAGTCCTTGGGCCGACTGCAGTAGCCCCCCGGCCGAGTTCGGAAGTCCCCGGGCCGCCTGTCGAAGTCCCCGAGCTGCCTGCTTGGTTCCCCAAGTAGGGTCCGACTGCGTCGGGGTCAGGCGGCATGAAGATAGAATCAGATTCTGGAGACGGCTTGATAGACGGCTTGAGGAGGCGGTGGAGAGAAACACCGGCTGGTATAGCTTGCCGGGTGGAGCCTACTCGTGCCACAGCATCTGCTTGCATGTTGTCGGCGCATGGTACATGAAGGAACTCGCATCCTTCAAAATATCCACTGATTTGCTAAACGAGGAAGTGGTAGCTCGCCATGTTCGCGTCCTTGGCGTCCCAGTCACCAGATGACTGCTGGACCACCAAATCCGAGTCGCCATAGCACAGGATCCGGCGGATGCCGAGCTCCTTGGCTAGCCGGAGCCCGTGTATGAGCGCCTCGTACTCGGCCACATTGTTGGAGGCGGCAAAATGAATTTGCAATGTGTACTTGAGCTTGTCGCCCTTGCAGGAGTGACCGGCTGGCGAGGTGGCTTTCGGGGCAGCCGGTGCCCATGTCGGATGCGGGCTCGTCAAAGATGCGAGCCTCGCCAAGAAGATCGGCGAGGCAGCTCGCCGCGCATGCGTCAGCGACGCCTTGCAGCGCGTCGGGGCAAGCGCCATCGGGCGAGCCGGGCTAGCTACGCACGCTGGGGAGGAAGAGGGTTCCCGTCCAGAGCAGGTCTCCGGACGACGGTGCACCTGGCCCCAAAGTGGGCGCCAAATGTCGGGTGGTTGGTGCGACATATGCCAATGTGTGGCTTATCATTGTGGGAGCCAATAAAACATCGCCAGTGCCTAGAAACGGGATAAGGCGAAGACATGCACGCTGGCGGATCTTACCCAGCTTCAGGGCTCTCCATGGAGATAACACCCCTACTGCTGCTCTTCGGGGTCTCCGCATGGTCACTAGATTGACAAGTAGCTACAAGAGGCTCCTTGAGCTGTTCGGTGAAAGGATGAAGAAGGGCAAGGCTAGCCTGCTCCTCCTCTCGTTGTCGTGTCTAAAAACTATCCAAAGAGAGATCCCCCCCCCCCCCGCATGGGTGCCCTGGGGGGGTTTATATAGGCCTACCCCCCAGGGGTACAATGGTAATCCGGCTGGGCGCGGGCCCCAGCCGTCTGTGTCTACGCTGGCCGGCTTCTCCGCCGACCGATGGGCCCGCCGCCCGGTAGGCCCCGCCGGCTGCCGGCCTTCTGGTCGACAGGCTGGCCCCACCGCTCGGGAGTCTTGTCGGAGGCTGGTTACTATTGCCTTGCCTTTGGTGACGAGGGCTTTGTCGTGGTAAGCATGGCTACAGTGCCATCGCGGGGCGGCTCATCACTATAGCCTTACCTCATCTTACCTTCAAGGGAGAGAGCCGGCCGGCTATTGGCAGCTGGCCGTACCCCAGGCCGACTACGGGAAGCCTGGCCGCCTTTGGGGTCTTCCTGACTGAGGGGGCCCGCCACCCACGGGTCGTACTGACTGCTCGCCGTGGGTGATGTCATGATCAACATGGCAACAGTGTCGCGCCGGACAGGTGATGGCCGCCCCGTACGACGCACTGTGGCCATGCGTGCTCCGGGATTCGGGGGTGGCAGGCTTCACTGTAGCCACGCCCCGTCTCGTCGCCGTTATGTGGGCGCAGACTCTGTGGGCATGATCTTGGCCGCCTGCTGAGGGGCCGGCTCCTTGGAGTCGGCCTTCGCATGGCCGGCATCTTGGAGCCGGCCTTCTCGTGATCTTGTTTCTCAAGGATTCCAGGGCTGGGCCACCTTTCCGCAGCCGGCCTGGGAGGTGGCCAGCTGGGGGAAGGCAGCCCCATGTCTGGGACGCTTGGAGGCTCAATCAGCCTATAATTTTCTTAAGAACCAGGGGAAGCCGGCTAGGCTACCCGTGGTTATTTACTCCGACACGCGCACAACCGATTTTGAGATGAATCTACTCAAGGCGGCAACATAGCCGGCGAGCCTACGGACGTCTTTGACATGCTTTGGTGCTTCAATTTGCTCGATCGCCTTGATCGTGACGGGATTTGCTTCAATCCCGCACTGAGACACAAAGAACCCAAGAAATTTGTTGAACACACACTTCTCTGGGTTGAGGTTGATGTTGATCTTACGCAGATTTGCAAATGTTTCCCCTATGTATTTGCAAATGTTTCCCCTATGTCTTGTACGAGCGTGGCCCTGTCCTTGGTTTTTGAGCACTAGATCGTCCATGTAGGCTTTCATATTTCTATGTAGCTGAGGCTCAAAACCAATTTGGACAGCTCAGGCAAACATCGAACCGGCGCTCTTTAACCCAAAAGGCATCTGTACAAAGCAGTACGTACCACATGGGGTGATGAACGCGGTCTTCTCTTTGTCTTCTTTCATCATGAAGATCTGGTGGTATCCT
Organism: Triticum urartu; assembly: GCF_003073215.2. Classification (NCBI taxonomy): domain Eukaryota; kingdom Viridiplantae; phylum Streptophyta; class Magnoliopsida; order Poales; family Poaceae; genus Triticum; species Triticum urartu. Next base: position 152,940,201 of record NC_053027.1, read on the forward strand.
CAATAGGCGTCGAGGAATGATAGCAGGTCACACCCGGCAGTGGAGTCTACAATCTGGTCGATGCGTGGCTGATATGTCTCCATCGTATCTACTTTTCCAAACACTTTTTCCCTTGTTTTGGACTCTAACTTGCATGATTTGAATGGAACTAACCCGGACTAACGATGTTTTTAGCAGAAATGCCATGGTGTTATTTTTGTGCAGAAATAAAAGTTCTTGGAATGACCTGAAAATCAACGGAGAATATTTTTGGAATATATTAAAAATACTGGTGAAAGAATCAACGTCAGGGGGCCACACCCTGTCCACAAGGGTGGGGGCGTGCCTACCCCCCTGGGCATGCCCCCTGCCTTGTGGGCCCCCTGTTGCTCCACCAGCGTCCATCCTGACTCCATATATTCACGTTTGGGGAGAAAAAAATCAGAGAGAAGGATTCATCATGTTTTACAATACAGAGCTGCCGCCAAGCCCTAAACTCTCTCGGGAGGGCTGATCTGGAGTCCATTTGGGGCTCCGAAGAGGGGAATCCGTCGCCATCATCATCATCAACCTTCCTCCATCACCAATTGCATGATGCTCACCGCCGTGCGTGAGTAATTCCATTGTAGACTTGCTGGACGGTGATGGGTTGGATGAGATTTAAAATGTAATCGAGTTAGTTTTGTTAGGGTTTGATCTTTAGTATCCATTATGTTCTCAGATTGATGTTGCTATGACTTTGCTATGCTTAATGCTTGTCACTAGGGCCCGAGTGCCATGATTTCAGATCTGAACCTATTATGTTTTCATGAATATATGTGAGTTCTTCATCCTATCTTGCAAGTCTATAGTCACCTATTATGTGTTATGATCCGTTAACCCCGAAGCGACAATAATCAGGATACTTACCGGTGATGACCGTAGTTTGAGGAGTTCATGTATTCACTAAGTGCTAATGCTTTGGTCCGGTACTCTATTAAAAGGAGGCCTTAATATCCCTTAGTTTCCAATAGGAACCCGCTGCCACCGGAGGGTAGGACAAAAGATGTCATCCAAGTTCTTTTCCATAAGCACGTATGACTATATTCGGAATACACGCCTACATTACATTGATGATCCGGAGCTAGTTCTGTGTCACCCTATGTTATAACTGTTGCATGATTGATCGCATCCGACATAATTATCCATCACTGATCCATAATAGGTGGTAAATTCTCAGTCCTGAAGATATGCAAGAGGCAAAGAAATCTATGAAAGAAAAGGGTATTAAAGCTGACGATGTTAAGAATTTACCACCTATTGAAGAAATACATGGTCTTGATAACCCGACACGGGTAGTAAAGGTAAATTCTCTCTATAGATTTGATGAAGGTGATATTCCTCGTTATAAGTCTGCTAGCCAATGCTTAGATGAGTTCGATAATTTTATTGTTAAACAAGAAAACTTCAATGCTTATGTTGGTAGACAACTAAAACGTAATGCTTATATGATTGAACACTCGAGTGATTATATGGCTAGTATTAAGGGTGAACTTAAACTTATTAATAAACATGCTTCTATCATTACCACTCAAGTAGAACAAGTACTTAAAGCTCAGAATGATTTTCTCAATGAATTAAATAATAAGAAAAATGATAATGATGTTAGAGTTGTGACTAGAGGGCTAAAACGACTCAGGAACCTTTGTATCCTGAGGGCCACCCTAGGAGAATTGAGCAGGATTCTCAGAGAACTAATGTAGATGCACCTAGTCCTTCTAGAGGAAGAAAAAGAAAAATGATAGGACTTTGCATGCTTCTAGTGAACCTGTTGTTGATACACCTGAGAATCCCAATGATATTTCTATTTCTGATGATGAAACAATATCTGGTAATGAACATGAACCTGGTGATAATGTTAATGATGATGTTAATGTTGATGCTCAACCTAGCAATGACAATGATGTAGAGGTTGAACCTGTTGTTGATCCTGATAACCCACAATCGAGGAATCAACGTTATGATAAGAGATACTTCATTGCTAGGAAGCACGGTAAAGAAAGAGAACCATGGGTTCAGAAACCCATGCTTTTTCCTCCTAAACCATCCAAGAAAAAGGACGATGAGGATTTTGAGCGCTTTGCTGAAATGATTAGACCTATCTTTTTGCGTATGCGTTTGACTAATATGCTTAAAATGAATCCTTATGCCAAGTATATGAAGGATATTGTTACAAATAAGAGAAAGATACCGGAAGCTGGAATTTCCACCATGGTTGCTAATTATACTTTTCAGGGTGGAATACCTAAGAAATTGGGAGATCCCGGAGTACCAACTATACCATGCTCCATTAAAAGAAACTATGTTAAAACTGCTTTATGTGATCTTGGAGCCGGTGTCAGTGTTATGCCTCTCTATTTATATAGTAGACTTGATTTGAATAAGTTGACACCTACTAAAATATCTTTGCAAATGGCTGATAAATCAACTGCTATACCTGTCTGTATTTGTGAGGATGTGCCTGTCATGGTTGCAAACATTACTATTTTAACGGACTTTGTTATTCTTAGTATTCCTGAGGACGATAGTATGTCTATTATTCTTGGTAGACCCTTTTTAAATACTGCAGGGGCTGTTATTGATTGCAACAAAGGCAATGTCACTTTTCATGTTAATGATACTGAGCATATGGTACACTTTCCGAGGAAACAACCTCAAGTCCACAATATTAATTCTATTGGAAAATTTTCAACAATCACTATTTGATGTTATGAATTTCCTCTTCCTACTGTCAAGAAGAAATATGATATTCTTATTGTTGGGGATGTGCCTATCCCAGTTGAGGTAACCTAGTTTTATTCAAAATTTCTCTGGTTTCATGCAATTTGGAATGAGTTTGTTAACAAGACTTGATCAACCTTGTTAGTGGATTCCTTTTGATGAGCATGAGATGGATGAAGTTAGAAAGCACAACCTTCTGTACCCTCTTCTTACTTTCTGTTATTTAAATTAAATAAAGCAAACATAGTATTTTCTGTCTGTTTTCTTAATTATCCATGCAATAAAAAATACCCCAAAAATAAAAGTTCTCCAAATGCCCCAAAAATGAAATATGATTTTTTTCTAGAATATTTAAGAATATTTGACACTGAGAACACACCAGGGGGACTCACCACGTGCCCACGAGGGTGGAGGGCGCGCCCCCTGCCTCGTGGACCCCACGTGGGTCCCCTCCACTTATCCTTGTACCCACACACTTTGTCTTGCTCCAGAAAAAATCACCCACCAGCTCAAACCCGAGTTCTAGCTCATCGTGCTGCCATTTTCGATCTCCTAGCTCAAAGCTCCATTCACAAAACTGCTTTGGGGGATTGTTCTTCGGTATGTGACTCCTCCAATGGTCCAATTAGTTTTTGTTCTAGTGCTTTATTTATTGCAAAAAAATTCTGCTTAGGTGATCCTGTTCTTGAGCTTGCATGTCGAATTTATGTGGTCAAAAGTAGTTTTAATGCATGATGTGGCCTCTAGGCTCTTATAGGAGTCGTTGCTATCAATCGTATTGAGTTTGGTTCACTTTTGTTTTGAGTTACTAAAATTTTTAGAAAATGATGAAGAGATTTTTGAGCGGCTCTTCGAGCCGAGGCTCGTAGGATAAGCAAGGCCTCACCGACTTCCTCCACGACCAGCGGGAACAGCATGTACCTTATTCTGCCGTAAGCCATTCATGCCTTTCGGAGCATGACATCAGCTTCAGAGCCCGAGCCGGAGCCACCACTTGATCCTCACTGTCAGTTCGTTTATCAGTCAGATCCGGAGGAGATTGCCAACCAGTGGCACCCAGAGGACACTCCTCCGTACACGGGAGAGGGAGGCTTTGATCCGTGGCCATAGATCAACTTAGGCCAAAAGCCTAAGCTTGGGGAGTATGTATTTCTCACCGACATTACATTCATGTTCACACACTCATGCCAGTTGTCGGTGCTCATACTTTTTCATTGTACTATCCATGCTAGTTTATTTTATTTTTAAGACTTCTTCTTGTGTGTTTGTTAAACCTTAAGAAAAGCAAAAGAAATTAGTTGTAGCTTTTAGCTAGTTTACTTTCCATGCCTGTAGTAGTAGTCATTAAAAACAAAACCCAAAAAGATTTCTCGTTCTTCTTTTGCTTGTTGGGAGCTTTCCCGTGTAAATAGTTTTGTTCCTTTTCTTTTCTTTGGGGGTCGAGAGGAGAAGATCATGATGAAAATCTTGAGTGGCTCTCATATGCATTATTGTTGATTTAGCCAAGAGCCCATATCACCTTGTCTTCTCCCTTGTATCGAATGCTTGAAGATTCCAGCTTAGTCCAATTGCACGTGCACTATTATTATTATCCACACTATTCGGTCATGCAAGTGAAAGGAAATAATGATGATATATGATGGACTGATTGAGATGACAGAAGCTGGTATGAACTCTACCTCTCTTGTTTTTGTAAATATGATTAGTTCATTGTTCCTCATTTAGCCTATTATGAATGAAACATGTTTGCAATGATAATTAGAAATTATAGTTGCTTATGCCATGCTTAATTAGCTAGGAGTTTATAATGGTTTACCTTGCGTGCCAACATTCTATTAAAATGGTTGTGATGTGGTATGATAGGGTGATATCCTCCTTTGAATGATTCGAGTGGCTTGACTTGCACATGTTCACGCATGTAGTTGAAAAAAAATCAGCATAGCCTCCACGATATTTATGTTCATGGTGAATTATATCATGTTCATGCTTGCATTCAGTGTTGATTAATTTTAATGCATGTTCATGACTGTTGTTACTCTCTAGCTGGTAGCTTCCCAGTCTCTTTCTAGCCTTCACTTGTACTAAGCGGGAATACTGCTTGTGCATCCAACTACATAAACCCCAAAAGTTATTCCATATGAGTCCACCATACCTACCTATATGCGGTATCTACCTGCCGTTCCAAGTAAATTTGTATGTGCCAAACTCTAAGCCTTCAAATACAAATTCTGTTTTGTATGCTCGAATAGCTCATGTATCAACTAGGGATGTCTGTATCTTCCATGCGAGGTGGGTTATTCTCAAGAGGAGTGGACTCTGCACCTCACTCACGAGAAAATGCCTGGTCACCGGGATGCCTGGTCCCATGCTCAAAGCACCAGGATTGTTGTTAGTTGGAGGCACCCGTTCTTTCGGGCAAGCCATGGATTGATGCTTGTTGGTGGAGGGGGAGTATAAACATTACCATTCTAATTGGGAACCGCCTATAATGTGTGTAGCATGGAAGATATCGAGATCTCTCGGTTGTTATGTTGACAATGAAAGTATACCACTCAAAATATTATTTATCTCTATTTCAAAACCGAGCTCTGGCACCTCCACATATCTCTGCTTGCCTCTGCGAAGGGCCTATCTATTTACTTATATGTTGAGTCATCATCCTCTTATTAAAAAGCACCAGTTGGAGAGCACCGCTGTCATTTGCATTCATTATTATTAATTTATATTGAGTATGAATGGATCTCTTTTACCATGAATTACGATGTTTAGTTAGTCCTTGATCTTTGAAGGTGCTTTGCATTTATGTTTTGCGGTCTCAGAAAGGGCAAGCGAGATACCACCCTGTTATATCATATCATGATTGTTTTGAGAAAGTGTTGTCATCCGAGATTTATTATTATTGCTCGCTAGTTGATTATGTCATTGATATGAGTAAACATGAGACCTAAATGTTATTGTGAATATGGTTAGTTCATACTCTTTGCTGAAAACATGAATGCTGGCTTTACATATTTGCAACAACAACAGCAAACAGAGTTTGTAAAAGTTTTTCTTTATCACTTTCAGTTTTGTCAACTGAATTGCTTGAGGACAAGCAAATGTTTAAGCTTGGGGGAGTTGATACGTCTCCATCGTATCTACTGTTCCAAACACTTTTGCCCTTGTTTTGGACTCTAACTTGCCTGATTTGAATGGAACTAACCCAGACTGATGCTGTTTTCAGCAAAACTGCCATGTTATTATTTTTGTGCAGAAATAAAAGTTCTCGGAATGACCTGAAAATCAATGGAGAATATTTTTGGAATATATAAAAAATACAGGTGAAAGAATCAACGTCAGGGGGCCCACACCTTGTCCACGAGGGTGGGGGCACGCCTACCCCCTGGGCATGCCCCCTGCCTCGTGGGCCCCCTGATGCTCCACCGATGTCCATCCTGACTCCATATATTCACGTTCGGGGAGAAAAAAATCAGAGAGAAGGATTCATCGTGTTTTACGATACGGAGCCGCCGCCAAGCCCTAAACTCTCTTGGTAGGGCTGATCTGGAGTCCGTTCGGGGCTCCGGAGAGGGGAATCTGTCGCCATCGTCATCATCAACCTTCCTCCATCACCAATTTCATGATGCTCACTGCCGTGCGTGTGTAATTCCATCATAGGCTTGGTGGACGGTGATGGGTTGGACGAGATTTATCATGTAATCGAGTTAGTTTTGTTAGAGTTTGATCCCTAGTATCCATTATGTTCTGAGATTGATGTTGCTATGACATTTCTATGCTTAATGCTTATCACTAGGGCCCGGGTGCCATGATTTCATATCTGAACCTATAATGTTTTCATGAATATATGTGAGTTCTTGATCCTATCTTGCAAGTCTATAGTTTCCTATTATGTGTTATGATCTTTTAACCCCGAAGTGACAATAATCGGGATACTTATCGGTGATGACCGTAGTTTGACTAGTTCATGCATTCACTAAGTGCTAATGCTTTGGTCCGGTACTCTATTAAAAGGAGGACTTAATATCCCTTAGATTCCAATAGGACCCCGCTGCCACGGGAGGGTAGGAAAAAACATGTCATGCAAGTTCTTTTCCATAAGCACGTATGACTATATTCGGAATACATTCCTACATTACATTGATGAACTGGAGCTAGTTCTGTGTCACCCTATGTTATAACTGTTGCATGATTGATCGCATCTGACATAATTATCCATCACTGATCCATTGCCTGCGACCTTTTCATATATTGATCTTATGTTGCCACTGTTACAATCACTACAAAACATATACTATTACTTTTGCCACCATTACTGCTACTATCATATTACTTTGCTACAAAATACTTTGCTGCAGATATTAAGTTTGCCAGGTGTGGTTGAATTGACAACTCAGCTGCTAATACTTGAGAATATTCTTTGGCTCCCCTTGTGTCGAATCACTAAATTTGGGTTGAATACTCTACCCTCGAAAACTGTTGTGATCCCCTATACTTGTGGGTTAACAGTGGCAGGGGGAAGGATCCTTTGTACAAGCTTTATTGATGTATGTGTAGTCAATACACAACCTCCACTTCCCATTTGCCTTACGAACCACCACCGGATTGGCCAACCACGTGGGGTGGAGCACTCTTCTAACCAGGCCTGTCGCCTCCAACTTCCTGACCTCTTCTCTGATGAACTCTTGTCGCTCCAAAGCTTGCTTCCTGACCTTTTGCTTGACAGGCCGCGCATGAGGACACACAGCAAGATGGTGCTCAATCACCTCCCTGGGAACACCGGGGATGTCGGATGCTTTCCATGCAAACACATCGACATTTGCCCGCAGGAAGGCAACGAGCGCGCTTTCCTATTTGCTGCCAAGGGTGGAGCTTATGGTGAAAGTTCCGCCCATGCCATCTTGCTTGATGGACACCTTCTTGGTTTCTGGTGGTGCAGCCTTGGACTTCTTGCTCTTACCGGTGGGGCTCTCTGGCACATTCTCAATGGGAGCGCAACACTCCAAAGAGGTGCGCTTGCCGGAGTGGGTGCAAGAGGTCTTGCCGGAAGGGGTCTTGCCGGCCTTCTTCTTCCCTAGAGCTTCAGCGGCAGGGGCAAGTGTCTTTGCGGCAGTTGCTGCAACTGCCTCTTGGCAAAGTTGATTGGTGCAGATGAGCGCATCTTTCTTGTCGGAGGGGACGGTGATGATGGTCAGCGGCCCCAACATCTTTAACGTGTTGTAGGCGTAGTGAGATGCCACCATGAACTTGGCCAGTGTTGGGCGGCCAAGGATCCCATTGTACGGCAAGGGGATCTCGGCGACATCGAAGATGATCTTCTCCGTCCTATAGTTCAGCTCGCCTCCAAATGTAATGGGCAACGTGATTTTACCTTTAGGCTGGCTCCTTCTCGGGTTGACCCCTTGAAACATGCCCGTCTCTTCGAGGTCTCCATCAGGAATCTGCAGCTTCTTGATCATAGCGGGCGAGATCAAATTCAGACCGGCCCCACCGTCAACCAGCATTTTCATCACCTTGAGGTTGTGTATTGTTGACGAGACCAACAACGGCAAACACCCGACTACAGTTGTGCGATCAGGGTGATCCTCGGTGTCAAAAATGGTGGGCGTGCGGGACCACTTCAGGGGCTTCTGGGCATCGAACGACGGCTCTGCCGCAGCGACCTCACGCGCCTAGTGCTTCAGCTGGCGGTGTGAGGTGTGCAACTAGGCGCCACCATCGACTCACATGGCCCTTGTAGCCTTCTAGAACTCGTGCTCGCCGAACTCGTCGTCCTCATCATGATCATCATCTTCCTCTTTCTTGTCGCGGCCCTGAGCGGGCCTCTCTTGTTGGTTTTCTTTGCCGCGGCGACTGAGGGAGTCCTGGATTAGGGGGTCCTTAGACAGCCAGACTATATCCCTTGGCCATACTGTTGGACTATGAAGATACAAGATCGAAGACTTAATCCCGTGTCAGGATGGGACTCTCCTTTGCGTGGAAGGAAAGCTTGGCGATTCGGATGTGTAGATCTCCTCCCTTGTAACAGACTCTGTGTAACCCTAGCCCTCCGGTGTCTATATAAACTGGAGGGTTTTAGTCCGTAGGACAACAACAATCATACCATAGGCTAGATTCTAGGGTTTAGCCTCTCCGATCTCATGGTAGATCAACTCTTGTAATACTCATATCATCAAGATCAATCAAGCAGGAAGTAGGGTATTACCTCCATCGAGAGGGCCCGAACCTGGGTAAACATCGTGTCCCCCGCTTCCTGTTACTAGCCGCCTTAGACGCACAGTTCGGGACCCCCAACCCAAGATCCGCCAGTTTTGACACCGACATTTGGGCTTTCATTGAGAGTTCAACTGTGTCGTCATCATAAGGCTTGATGGCTCCTTCGATCATCGGCAACGATGCGATCCAGGGTGAGGTTTTCCTCCCCGGACAGATCTTCGTATTCGGCGGCTTTGTACTGCGGGCCAACTCGCTCGGCCATCTGGAGCAGATCGAGAGCTACGCCCCTGGCCATCAGGTCAGGTTTGGAAGCTTGAACTATACCGCCAACATCCGCGTAGGCTTGATCTTCGACGGATTCGGACCTATGTCAAGTGCGCCGCACAGTCACGATGAGCATGATTTAGCTCTTCCATCAGACAGTGTTCGGGAGATCACACCTGTAGCTACCCCGGCCCTCAATCCGGAATAGATCGCGCCGTCTGAGGACGGGTGGATGGACCCCGCCACGGAGGCCGCATACTCAACGGCAATAGAGCCGAATACTGACTTCACCTCCTATGAGACCTGTGTTGCCTAACACTCGGATTCGTCCCCGGCCATAGACTCCGAACCGCTCATGTCCGTGCCCATCCAATTTGATTGGGCACCGATCATGGAGTTCACCTCCGTGGATATATTTAAGCACTCGCCCCTAGGTGACGTGCTAAACTCATTACGGTATCTCTCCTTGTCAGGAGACCCTTGGCCGAACTATGTCCGACTCGAGTGGGAAGTGGACGGCAAAGAAATTCGTTCCCCACCTACCATCCACTTAGTAGCCACTGTCGACGACCTAACCGACATGCTCGACTTCGACTCCGAAGACATCAACGGTATGGACGACGATGCGGGAGACGAACATGGTGGACACCCCCAAAGAAAGCGATGGCAATAAGGCAACGGAGGATAATCCCCCCGAGAAGCAATCCAAGAACCGACGTCATCGGTGCCGCTCTAAGCCCCGCCATAGAAAAAACAGCGATACCAGCATAGGAGACAATAACGCTGCAAATAGTGCCGAAGACGAAGACAATCCCCTCCAGCCAGGCTTTGAGCAGGAGGATGGGCAAGCCAGCCCCAAGAAACAGGCAGCAGACGGAGAATCATAGGATGACAATTGCATGCCTCTCTCCGAAGACGTGGTGAGCCTCGGCGACGAAGAATTCATCGTGCCTGAGGATCCCGTCGAACAGGAGCGCTTCAAGCGTCGGCTTATTGCCACAGCAAAATGCCTTAATAAAAAGCAACAACAGCTTCAAGCTGAGCAAGATCTGCTAGCAGATAGATGGACTGAGGTCCTGGCAGCCGAGGAACATGAACTCGAGCGCCCAATCAAAAGTTTCCCAAAGCGCAGGTTGCTACCCCAACTTGAAGAACAAGCATTCAAGCCTGCGCTTCCAGCATATGATGCAGCAGACCGGCCACCTCGTGGCCACGACAAAGTGGCATATAAGCCTGAAGTCCAGCCCTCACCCCGTCGCCAGTCAAACAAAAACAGCAAGGCCCGGGGTAACACGCAGGACCTGCGAGACGTATTGGAAAACAAAGCAGGACACAAAAGATCGATCTTCGGATCACGAGGGCGCGCCCCAACACATGACGACGACCTTCATGCCGGATATACCAAAAACAAATCCGGCCGGGCCGAACACAGCAGACAAGACTCGTACGAACTGTGTCGTGACATAGCCCGGCACAGAGGCGCCGCACACCCCCTATGCTTCACTGATGAAGTAATGGATCATGAATTCCCAGAAGGATTTAAACCCGTGAAAATTGAATCATACGATGGTACTACTGACCCCGCGGTATGGATCAAGGATTTCTTCCTCCACATTCACATGGCCCGCGGGGATGATCTACACGCCATCAAGTATCTCCCGTTGAAACTCAAATGACCGGCTCGGCATTGGCTAAATAGCTTGCCAGCAAACTCCATTAGAAGTTGGGAGAACCTGGCAGACGCATTCCTGGATAACTTCCAGGGCACATATATGCGACCACCTGATGCTGATGATTTGAGTCACATAACAAAACAGCCTGGAGAGTCAGCTAGGATATTGTGGACCCGGTTCCTAACCAAAAAGAACCAAATTGTGGACTGTCCGGATGCCGAAGCCCTAGCGGCCTTTAAACATAACATCCATGACGAGTGGCTCACCCGACATCTCGGCCAAGAGAAGCCAAGGTCCATGGCAGCCCTCACGACACTCATGACCCGCTCCTGCACGGGTGAGGATAGCTGATTGGCTCGTAGCAACAACACAGCAAGCAACACTGGCAAATCAGAGGACAGAGATAGCAACGGCAAACCCCGGCGCAACAAACACAAATGCCACAAACATGGTGAAAGTGCCGAAGACACGACAGTCAATGCCGGATTTAATAGCTCTAAGTCCGGTCAGCGGACAGGGCCACTCAAAAATGACAATTCGGGTCTGTCCAGTTTGGACCGCATACTCGACCGTCCCAAATTCATGGCAAACCAGGAACACCAGCCAATCATACTGCTACCTCTTGAGCACTGCGTTGGTTTTCCCTTGAAGAGGAAAGGGTGATGCAGCAAAGTAACGTAAGTATTTCCCTCAGTTTTTGAGAACCAAGGTATCAATCTAGTAGGAGGCTACGCGCGAGTCCCTCGTGCTTGCACAAAACAAATAAATCCTCGCAACCAACGCGATAAGGGGTTGTCAATCCCTACACGGTCACTTATGAGAGTGAGATCTGATAGATATGATAAGATAATATTTTTGGTATTTTTATGATAAAGATGCAAAGTAAAATAAAAGCAATGAAAATAACTAAGTATTGGAAGATTAATATGATGAAGATAGACCCGGGGGCCATAGGTTTTACTAGTGGCTTCTCTCAAGAGCATAATTATTTTACGGTGGGTGAACAAATTACTGTTGAGCAATTGACAGAATTGAGCATAGTTATGAGAATATCTAGGTATGATAATGTATATAGGCATCATGTCCGAGACAAGTAGACCGACTCCTGCCTGCATCTACTGCTATTACTCCACACATCGACCACTATCCAGCATGCATCTAGAGTATTAAGTTCAAGAGAACAGAGTAACGCTTTAAGCAAGATGACATGATGTAGAGGGATAAACTCATGCAATATGATGAAAACCCCATCTTGTTATCCTCGATGGCAACAATACAATACGTGCCTTGCTGCCCCTACTGTCACTGGGAAAGGACACCGCAAGATTGAACCCAAAGCTAAGCACTTCTCCCATTGCAAGAAAGATCAATCTAGTAGGCCAAACCAAAATGATAATTCGAAGAGACTTGCAAAGATAACCAATCATACATAAAAGAATTCAGAGAAGATTCAAATATTGTTCATAGATAAACTTGATCATAAACCCACAATTCATCGGTCTCAACAAACACACCGCAAAATAAGATTACATCGAATAGATCTCCACAAGAGAGGGGGAGAACTTTGTATTGAGATCCAAAAAGAGAGAAGAAGCCATCTAGCTAATAACTATGGACCCGAAGGTCTGAGGTAAACTACTCACACTTCATTGGAGAGGCTATGGTGTTGATGTAGAAGCCCTCCGTGATCGATGCCCCCTCCGGCGGAGCTCCAGAACAGGCCCCAAGATGGGATCTCATGGATACAGAAAGTTACGACGGTGGAATTAGGGTTTTGGTTCCGTCTCTGATCGTTTGGGGGTATGTTGGTATATATAGGAGGAAGAAGTACGTCGGTGGAGCAAGAGGGGGCCCACGAGGGTGGAGGGCGTGCCTGGGGGGTAGGCGCACCCCCTACCTCGTGGCTTCCCTCTTGGTTGCTTGACGTAGGGTCGTAGTCTCCTGGATCTTGTTTGTTCCACAAATCACGTTCCCGAAGGTTTCATTCCGTTTGGACTCCGTTTGATATTCCTTTTCTTCGAAACCCTAAAATAGGCAAAGAAAATAGCAATTCTGTGCTGGGCCTCTGGTTAATAGGTTAGTCCCAAAAATAATATAAAAGTGGATAATAAAGCCCAATAATGTCCAAAACAGAAGATAATATAGCATGGAGCAATAAAAAATTATAGATATGTTGGAGACGTATCACATACCAACAGAGAATGTTGGGTCTTCAAACAAGCTGGCAGGTTAGGCGCCAGAAACAAAGATAAGGGGTCTCAAAGCGATGACAACGACGAGGAGCCCAGATCACCGAGTAGAGGAGGACAAAAGAAATCTCTCCAACAAACCCGAACGGTGAATATGGTAAACGCCACCCACACTCCCAACTCGGACCAGATGCACACCCTTAGGGATGTCGACCTAACGAAACTAGTCAGCCCACAATACAAACTAGGGCCGATCACCTTCAACCAAATGGATCGTCCGGTCAAGACCAGTCACGGCAATCCTGCCGCACTAGTCCTCGACCCAATAATTGACGGGATCCACCTCACACGAGTCCTCATGGACGGAGGCAGCAGTCTAAATCTGCTTTACCAGGACACAGTGCACAAGATGGGCATCGATCATTCGATGATCAAACCCACTAAAGCCACCTTTAGAGGTATTATACCAGGCGTGGAGGCCAGCTGTACTGGCTCCATCGCCCTCGAGGTAGTCTTCGGATCACCAGACAATTACCGTACCGAAGAGTTAATCTTCGACATCATCCCCTTTCGCAGTGATTATCAGGCACTGCTCGGGCAAACTGCGTTCGCTTGATTCAACGTGGTGCCACATTATGCCTACCATAAACTCAAGATGCCCAGTTCGCGCGGCGTCATCACGGTTAATGGTGAGGCTGAACTCTCCCTCAGTACCATAGAGTACGCCAGCGCTTTAACAACAGAAGCAATGGAGGGAACCTTCCAGTAAAATCTTGAGTTGACAGCTAAAACACCAGCCACATTCAAAGTAGTCCGAACTACTTCGTGGTAGGATAGCCCGGATCGTCCAGGGCTCAACTAAACATTCCGGCGAAGTCCAGAACATGGCACATATTGCGGCTCGACCGCTCTCCGACACACAAATATTTCTTGCATTTCCTTTGCAGGCCCACCTCTGCGCAGACCGGGACTGGTGACATTGTAACAGCTCAAACGCACAAGGGAATCTTTAGATATTCGGTGCGACGTCCGTCCGACTATACTCTAGATCTGCACACATCTTGTTCCTCCCCGGTCCCAGTAGGTTCCACAGTCATATTCCCCTTTTTATCACATTACCTGTACTCATACGCCTCGACGTACTATTCAAATACAACATGCGGACTTATATGACGCTTATTTGCTGTTATTTCTTATTGAAACTCTTTTGTTAAGTGGCATCCGTACACCGCGATATGCCTTCGCCAGGGACTTCGTTTTACCCATAATACGGCAATAAAGTCTGAACACCTTCACGGAAGTTCGGCACCCCTAACTTATAGCATTATATGCATCAGCTCTGAATCATGTCTTGGGTCAAATGTTGGGTTTGCCCCGCTCCCATGTTTTGTTGCCTTACGTTCTGCTATATCGGCTAAGGCGGCATAGGGAGAACTACTGTGATTGTGTCCCGGTTCTTCTGGATGAGCACCTTAGTAGAGAAAGCCGAAAACTAAATGTCATGATATGGCGAGAGCTGGTCAGCTCTTCGAGAGGTTGTAAAATCTTTAAGGATTTCTCCCGCATAATGCCATAACCAATGCAGCGTGCGATAGATCGGTTCTTCTTCCGATCAGGTGCTTATAGGGCCCCTCGTGCGGTCTTCCGAACACCAGGGGCTGCGCCTACCTTCCTAATGCTCCTATGGCTAAGTGAGAATGATAAAGCCCTATAGTCCGATTGCCTGGTTCGCCGTGCTGAACACCTCCTTCAAAGGACCCAACACTGGGGTAAAGAGTGATCAGGTTTATCCCGAACACCCCAGTATTTATTACGAGGGGGCAAAAGCCGACGACTGGCCAAGTCTCAGGTTTAATATATAAAATGGCCGCGCAAAAGGGTAAATGATATGTCTCTAACATATATATAATTTTTGATTGTTCCATGCTATTATATTATCTGTTTTGGATGTTTATGGGCTTTATTATACACTTTTATATTATTTTTGGGACTAACCTATTAACCCAGAGCCCAGTGCCAGTTTCTGTTTTTTCCTTGTTTTAGAGTATCACAGAAAAGGAAAATCAAATGGAGTCCAATTGACCCGAAACTTCACTAAACTTATTTTTGGACCAGAAGAAGCCCACGGAGTATCGGAGTTGGACCAGGAGAGTCCCGGGCTGCCCATGAGGGTGGGGGCGCGCCCACCCCCCTGGGCGCGCCCCCCTGCCTCGAGGATAGCCCGGAGGTCCACCGACGTACTTCTTCCTCCCATATATACCCATATACCCTAAAAACTTCAGGGAGCACAATAGATCGGGAGTTCCGCCGCCAGAAGCCTCTGTAGCCACCGAAAACCAATCTAGACCCATTCCGGCACCATGCCGGAGGGGCAATCCCTCTCCGGTGGTCATATTCATCATCCCGGCGCTCTTCATGACGAGGAGGGAGTAGTCCACCCTCGGGGTTGAGGGTATGTACCAGTAGCTATGTGTTTGATCTCTCTCTCGTGTTCTTGAGGTGATACGATCTTGATGTATCGCGAGCTTTGCTATTATAGTTGGATCTTATGATGTTTCTCCCCCTCTACTCTCTTTTAATAGATTGAGTTTTCCCTTTGAAGTTATCTTATCAGATTGAGTCTTTAAGGATTTGAGAACACTTGATGTATGTCTTGCGTGGGATACCCGTGGTGACAATGGGGTATTCTATTGGTCCACTTGATGTATGTTTTGGTGATCAACTTGCGGGTTCCGCCCATGAACCTATGCATAGGGGTTGGCACATGTTTTCGTCTTGACTCTCCGGGAGAAACTTTGGGGCACTCTTTGAAGTACTTTGTGTTGGTTGAATAGATGAATCTGAGGTTGTGTGATGCATATCGTATAATCATACCCATGGATAATTGAGGTGACATTGGAGTATCTAGGTGACATTAGGGTTTTGGTTGATTTGTGTCTTAAGGTGTTTACCACGAACTCTAGGGCTGTTTGTGACACTTATAGGAATAGCCCAACGGATTGATTGGAAAGAATAACTTTGAGGTGGTTTCATACCCTACCATAATCTCTTTGTTTGTTCTCCGCTATTAGTGACTTTGGAGTGACTCTTTGTTGCATGTTGAGGGATAGTTATGTGATCCAATTATGTTATTATTGTTGAGAGAACTTGCACTAGTGAAAGTATGAACCCTAGGCCTTGTTTTAACACATTGCAATACCGTTTGTGCTCACTTTTATCATTAGTTACCTTGCTGTTTTTATATTTTGAGATTACAAAAACCTTTATCTACCATCCATATACCACTTGTATCACCATCTCTTCGCCGAACTAGTGCACCTATACAATTTACCATTGTATTGGGTGTGTTGGGGACACAAAAGACTCTTTGTTATTTGGTTGCGGTGTTGCTTGAGAGAGACCATCTTCATCCTACGCCTCCTATGGATTGATAAACCTTAGGTCATCCACTTGAGGGAAATTTGCTACTTTCCTACAAACCTCTGCACTTGGAGGCCCAACAATGTCTACAAGAAGAAGGTTGTGTAGTAGACATCAGTAAACTTTTATAACAAGCAATAAATAATAGAAATGACCTTGTTCACACATTACAAAGGACAACATGACTATATTCATGGAAATACAATGTCCTTGGTGCATTGCTCCGCCGCAAGGCAGGACACTTTCATAATATAATTCAGGATTGCGGTGCTCCTTTCCCTCTGGCGCTCCCTCGGTCATCAGCTTTTCAGCATCCATCTTCCCCCAGTGCACCTTTGCGCGGGCAAAGGACATTCGTGCACCTTCTATGTAGACCAACCGCTTGATGACGTCAAGTCGAGGGCAGGCACTAACAAGTCCCTTCACGAGCCCGAAGTAGCTACCTGGAATCGGCTCGGCGGGCCATAGCTGGATAATCAAATCCTTCATGGCTAGTTCGGCCGCCTTATGTAGTTCGATCAGCTATTTCAGTTGATCGGTAAAAGTTACCGGATAATTCGGTGCCAGATACTGCGACCAGAAGAGCTTATCCACAGTATTCCCCTCTTCGGCTCGGTAGAATTGGGCGGCATCAGATATGCTGCGAGGAAGTTCCCCAAATACCCCTGGATAAATCCGAACTTAAAATTATAAAGCATTATTTTCTCCTAAAATACTTGCTTTACGTGGAAAAGGACCTTACCCGCCGTGATCTCCCTTGCCTCTTGGATCTCCTGTAGGGCGCCTTAGGTTTCCCCATGGGCATCGCGCACCGCCTAATGAGCCCTAGTGAGTTCAGATTCTTTCTCCATTAAACTCTGCTCCAGGGTCTCGCATTTTTTCATGGCCTCTTGGAGCTCTCGCCTAGCTTCCACAACCTTGGCCTCATGGTTCTCACGAAGAGCCTGCTCTGCGGCTGCCTTTTCCTCGGCCTCGACAACAGCCTTCTTCAGAGCCTCGACTTCGGTCATCACCCCTGGCGCAAATCCTGACACATATTCTTTCATACTGAAAATTCATTCGCACCGAACGCAACCAAGATTTGTGCATACCTTGTTGATCTTCCAACTGCCTTTTTAACTGGCCAAGCTCCGCTTCGGCTCACTCCAGACTTTGATTCAGTCTGGAAACCTCCACGGTATGAGCGGCAGTAGCCGCTATAGACGCCTGCTTACAAAAGAAGAGAGATAGATGTCACCAAATGGGTCTTCCTGCAAAAAATATATTTGATCCTCTGTCTGGTTCTTTCGTTCACCAGATAGTGTATCAGGGGCTACTATCCATACTATGAAACTCTTCGAAACCGTATAAAACATGCCTCAAAACCTCTTATAAGGCTGATACAGGCTTCATTCAGCCCATTTTCAGTGGACTGAATCTTCTCGATCACCGCACACATAATGGCATGGTGTTCATTGACGATGGAGGCGCTCTTCAGCGCCGCCAATAACGCACCCGGCACCTCTGGTTGGACAAAGGTCGCCGGTGGAACAGGGACGCCCTCTCCAGTCGAGGAAGGCCGCCTGCTTAATTCCGGAGCCGTATTGGTCTCCAAAACTGTGTCCGGCTGGGGGCCGAATTCAAGATGGTCCCCACCGTCGACTCCTACGGGGATCTTCTCCCCCATGTCTCCGGCCCTTGAAGTTTAACCTCCAGGCGCCGCCTTCACAATTTTCTCCGCCCTCCTTGGACGGAGTCCCTCTGGGACGAAGCCTCATTGTTGATCACATGTTTAGGGGGAGGGTCCTGCGGAGGCGTCCTGCTCTCCATAGCATCCGAGCTCAGCAAATTCTCGAATGAGGATTGTTCGGAACGGGACCCCGTCGGACTACAAAAATATGGCTCAGGTTAAAATGCTATGCCACGATGGGTCCGGACACATGAACGTGTTCGGATTTTATATACTTACGAGTTCACTAGGGGATGGGCCCTAGGATCCCACACCGGGCTGCTATCTGCGACGGCAGTGGACTCTTCTGGAAGAAGAGTTTTTCCCCTTTTAGGCGACTCGGCCTCCAAGTGTACGGAGGCCGTCCTCTTCTTTAATCCCCCTACTGGGGATTCGCCTTCCTCCTCCTCGTCCTCTTCGGAGGCGGGTCGGGCACAGTGATGAAGACCGCCCCGGGTCTTTTTGGCCTCCTTTTCAGTCTTCTTCTCCGGCACCTTGTAAGGCGGCGGGTCCAACATCTTCATCAGAAGTGGGCCGGCCGGTTCTTCGGGCAGCGGGGCCGAACATTGGATCCGCCCCGCCTTCTTCGTCCATCCCTAGGAGAAGTTGTGTAAAACACATTAAGCATTTCCCTTGAGTTATGCGAATAAAATGTTTGGTAACATACCGAGCTTGCAGGGCGGGACAGTTGGTACCCGCGGTCCTCGGCCGAGTCCGGCCATGATTTGCCGGGCTTAAAAAGCATCGTCCAGATGTCTTCGTGCGAGGAGCCAAAGAGCTCTCGCAGGGTCTGGTGCTTGGCCGGATCGAATTCCCATAGATTGCAAGTCTAGCGTTGGCAAGGTAGGATCCGGCGGACTAACATCACCTGGACTACATTGACATGTTCGATATTCTTGTTATCCATACCCTTGACGCGTGTCCGGAGCGCCAACTGTTCGTCGGGCGAAGACCAGTCCAGGCCCTTCTTGAGCCAGGACGTGAGCCACAGAGGGGCTCCGGATCAGAACTCGGGAGCAGCGGCCCACTTCGCACCGCGCGGCTCAGTAATGTAAAACCACTCCTGTTTCCACTCCCTGACGGAGTCATTGAAGGTACCTGTTGGCCATGTGACGTTGGTCATCTTTCTCACGATAGCGCCCCCACACTCAGCATGCTCACCGCCCACTACCTTTGGCTTCACATTAAAGATCTTCAGCCATAAGCCGAAGTGTGGCGGTATGTGGAGAAAAGCCTCGCACACGACAATGAATGTCGAGATATTGAGGAAGGAATTGGGGATAGATCATGAAAATCGATCCCGTAATAATACATGATGCCGCGAACAAATGGGTGGAGGGGAAACCCTAGCCCATGGATAAAATGAGGGAGGAATACGAACCTTTCGTGGGGTTTCGGGGTAGGGACGATCTGTCCCACCGTCGGGAGACGGTGGCCGATTTCCTGGGCTAGATACCCGGCCTCCCGAAGTTCCTTGATGTCCTTTTTCCGGACGGTAGAGGCCATCCACTTGCCTCCCGCTCCAGACATATTTGGAGTGGTTCTTCGGAGAAAATGCGAACTTGGGCGCTGGAGCTCGAGTGTGCAAGAATGGATGGGTAGAGGAGAAGAAGGCGTGGGTAAAAAAGAGGAGTCATTATCCCTTTATAAGGGCGGTAGAACTGCGTGCCTCCCCACTTGCCTGGTAAAACTCGCTTATTCCCCAAGCGTCGTGATTGATAGTGCGGTTGGCTTACCCACGCCCGTATTGATGAGAATCCCGTGATAAGGGGACATGATCTCTGCTTCGACAAGACGTGCCAAGAAAACCGCCTCGCAATATGTGTAGTAGCTGGTTGAGAAAAATGGTTAGAATAATAACCGAAGCCATGGCGTGATGTCATGTTATGAAAAGTTGTCAGCTGATTAGATTTTTGGAAATATTATACTCTCTACGGTGGTATGTGGAATTTGTTTTGCAGAGCCGGACACTATCCTTGTGTTCAAAATCTTCTATGGAGTATTCGGAGGAGGAACCCTCCTTGCAATGCCGAAGACAATCTACGCGCCAGACTCGTCATCATTGAAGCCTGGTTCAGGGGCTACTGAGGGAGTCCTGGATTAGGGGGTCCTCGGACAGCCGGACTATATCCCTTGGTCGGACTGTTGGACTATGAAGATACAAGATTGAAGACTTCGTCCCGTGTCCGGATGGGACTCTCCTTTGCGTGGAAGGCAAGCTTGGCGATTCGGATGTGTAAATCTCCTCCCTTGTAACCGACTCTGTGTAACCCTAGCCCCTCCGGTGTCTATATAAATAGTAGGGTTTTAGTCCGTAGGACAACAACAATCATACCATAGGCTAGCTTCTAGTGTTTAGCCTCTCCGATCTCGTGGTAGCTCAACTCTTGTAATACTCATATCATGAAGATCAATCAAGTAGGAAATAGGGTATTACCTCCATCGAGAGGGCCCGAACCTGGGTAAACATCATGTCCCCCGCCTCCTGTTACCATCTGCCTTAGACGCACAGTTCGGGACCCCCTACCCGAGATCCGCCGGTTTTGACACCGACAGCGACCCCCTTGGCCGCCATGCTTCTTACCCGATCCCTCAGCACCATCCTTGCCCTTTTCCTTGTCTCGCCTTTCATATTCAGCCTTCTGCTTCTCAGCAAGCAGCTCAACTTTTTAGCAGTTCTGGAGGTCATGGCCCTTGGTGCGGTGGATCTTGCAGTACTACTTGTCGGAGCCTCCTGGCTTGACGGTGGCTGCCAGGGCCAAGCAGGCGGCACACCCGGCAACCTCCTTGTCGAGGTCATCAGCCTTTGCCTTTTTGGCGGTGCCGAGCTCACTGGATCCCTCAATGGCAAGCACAGTCTTGCCCTTGCGCTTCCTGTTGCGGCACCGGCCCTTTTTTGTCGGGGCGGTGGTGTCTTCGTCTGTGGAGTCAGTTTCCGCATCGGCGTCCTCGCCGGGGTACTTCCTTGACCTTATTCATCGCCAACTCTTCACGCATCTTGAGGTTGCGCACATTCTGATGGAATGCGCTGATAACTGCGGCGGGATGAACATCTGGGTTGTTCTAGTGCACTCGGTTGAACCACTGTATGTACTTGCGCAGGTTTTCTCGTTCTTTCTGGGGGATGATGTGCAAATTGCTTGCCTGGCCATGAGCTTGGTGGCCTCCAGTGAAGGTGCCAACAAACTCATGACACAAATCCGACCAAGAAGAAATGGAATCCACTGGCAAGTGCATCAACCACGACATGACGTTGGGTTTGAGTGCCAACGGGAAGTAATTGCCAAGCACCTTGCCGTCGCGAGCTCCAGCAACTTGCATCGCGATGGTGTAGATGCTGAGGAACTCCGACGGGTGGGTCTTGGTGTTGTACTTCTCGCCAACATCGGGCTTGAACGTGTGGTGGGAGGGCCACTGGAACTGCAACAGCTCTCGGGTAAAGGCTAGACAACCCACCTCATAAGGCAGGTCGCCGGGTGGTCCATAGTAGGCCCCACATGCCGATCTAACTGATGGTGCGTCTCCTATCGTCATTCGATGGTAGTTCGAGCATCTTCCTGGGCCTGTTCCCGAAGGACTTGATGTTGGTCGCGGCGGGTTCGTGGGTCAGACGATGCGGTGGAAAGTTGTCACCTACGTCGGGTCGACGGGCCGGTGGCTGTTGTCGCAGCCGCGGGTGGGGGGAGTGCACCGTGGTCATAGCGTCTCTGGTCCCCCCACCGCCGGCATCCACTGGCTCATTAGGACGCCGGTGCGAGGGTCCCGCTGGGGAGCGGCTCGTCTTTGTTGGCAAAGCTGACAAGGCTTCGGATGGTGGCTCTCCAGTCATCGAGCTTCTCCACAGCAGGGGGCAAGTCGACGAGCAGCTGCACGCGCGTTAGCGCTTCTGCTCGCATAGGCGGCGGCGAGATCTGCATAGACCGTGATGCGCTCCGACTTCTAACCTGGTTAGAAGGGGCTCTGTCACGGTCTCGTGGTTGCGCGCCGCCTGCACCGGCGTCTGAGTGCACACCCCAGCCTGGTTCCTCCTGCGAGTGGCGCATAGGGCTCTTTCCGCGCCAGTGCCCGGGGGCTCCGGCATCACAGTGTTGCTCATCGCACGCGGCCTGGGAAGGGCGCGGCGCGGGCGCCAGCTGGGGTGCCGTAGAGGCTGCTGCGCCGCCCGTGGGTAGCACGGCCCCTCCCCGGACCCAGCAACGCATGGCTCGTCGTCTCGGATTCGGACGACGCCGCTCGCCTAGCTCCGATCACCAGAATGTCGTGGATGCTCGCGGCGCACGTCTCCGGCCCCATCCGTGGGCACCCGGCCATCTGCTCGTGCTGGCGCGGACAAGCCGGCCCCGGACGAGTCGATCGCTGTGATCCCCTTTCTCTTGGGGCCATGGAGATGATGAAGTTGGTGTGCTAACCTTTAAACCGGATTTTCAGAGATTGCGCCCCCTACCCGGCGCGCCAAAGATGTCGGGGGAAATTACACGTATGGGATCACGAGGAATCCCTTTTTCTACGGTTGGCGGGCGCAGGGCTGTGGAAAGAGCAGGATTGAGAGATCAACGCATGGGGATTATCCAGGTTCGGGCCGCAAGTGATGCGTAATACCCTACTCCTGCTGGTTTGTTTTTATCTGGTGTTCTTGGACTAGCTACAAGGCGTGCAGGGTCTAAAAAATCGAAATCCCCCTTCAGTACGCTGCGGGCCTCCTTTTATAGCCATAGGGGCTGCCGCAGTGACACATAGGAGGTGGAAAGCTATACAATAGTCGAGTCTATCTCCTGGCACCGTAGGACAAAGGCATTTAATGTGCTGCCGACGTGCCCTTCTTGCTTTATCGGGGACGGCAAGGAAGCTCGTCCCAGCTATCGCCGCCTCGCCTGGCTTCGGCGCACGTCCGCACTGACGAGGCGTGTAGCGCCACGCTGGCTAGCTGCTGATTGGTGCGATGGTAGAGTCTTCATGAAGATTCGCATGGCACCACGCAGGTGCTTGCCGAGTCAGCCTAGAGGCCGCATGTCGCCACGCAGGTGCCTGCCTAGCTGGTGGGCTGGCAGCTGCATGGGAACGGTGGTGGAGTCTTGGCAGATGCGGGCCTGGCCACGGCCCCGCGCATGTCTTTGGCAAGAGTCTCGTCGGGGCCCCGGCAAGGGTCTTGCCGTGGTATCGTGGTCGTCCCCAGCAAGAGTCTTGCCAGGGGTCTCGTGGTATCCTTGGCAAGGATCTTGCCGAGGATCGTCGTCTTCTGGTTATCATCTAGTCTTGTGTGCCTCTAGTTGCCACAAATATCTGCATGCCACCATGGAGGTGCGTCCTGAGCCTCGGTTCCAAAGTGGTTGATGGTGTTGGAACTCTTGGGATCAAGGGATGGCGGCTCTGCTGGTGTTGGGCAAGTTGCCCGGCAAGGTTCTTGCGGGGGGAGCTCACCTCTCCCTTCTGCTTTTCATGTTTCTGGCTTGGCGTTGCTCTGGTTGTCTTGTGTCTTTGCTTCCTTCCTCTACTCTGCTAGGTGTGGCTGCAGACACGGATCCAATTGCCCGCGCACAAGTAAAGGGGTACAAAATAGGACCCCTCCTTTTGTGCACCGACAGCTTGTGATAAAGGTTAGTGAAAACAGTTGTAAATGGTTAGGAGAGGGAGGGAGGGTTATATCGATAGCATGTCTGCGAGAAAGACACCTCGGGAGAGAGTGTGTGAGCATGTGTGAGAGACCACCGATGGAGAGTGAAACTACACGTAGAAGACTGATGTACACATTGATTAAAGATATAAAGTGTATCCAAATATTAGGATGGGACCATGATATTTGCAATTCAAGTAAGGAATGGTCATTGATCCATCAGACATCTAGATTCTATCGAATTTGAGCATGTCTATGGTATTATTCGACATAATTGATCCACATAGTTAGTGTTTTGAACTCCAGACAATGCATCGCTTTAGCAATCGAATATAAACATGAGTATAGTTCATGTTGTGTGTGTAAAGCACATTATACATGTGGAAGTTACACAATGAACATTATAAATAGCTAGCTATGAACTAGCATACATTTGAATTCAACTTAAGGTGGTTTGAAAAAATTCAAATTCAACATGAAGTCCATTCAATTATTTGAATTCGATATCATGGCATTTGTAAATCATACCTAATTTATGAGGGTCACCAATCTTTGCTCTGCTTTTGTACATAATAGCATATATAGTCGTGTACAAAATACATTCAAATTTAGCTCCTCCATTCCAAAATAATCGTAGTTATAGGATTTTCACGTGTCAAAATTTCAAAAAGAAGCGGTAACATCCCAAAATTCTAAATTTTGGAATGTTATATTAATTAAGTAGTTCTAATTGTTTGTTTGGTTGTGATGTGTGAAATTGATTGCAATTCGAAACTTTTTGAAAGTTAAATGAGAGGGAATGAAATGACTTTCCCAAAATTTCACCTTGCATTTTGATCACCATGAATTCATTTTTTTCAAATACAAAACCCTAGAGTGAAGATGATATGACTTCTTCCATTTAAATAAATAAAAAACATTTTTGAAAATATTTGAATTTCATTTGGAAATATTTCAAATTCAGGAACTTTATGCAACTCAATAATTTTCATGAGAGAAGATAATATGACTTCTTCAAAACATATGAAATATGAGTTGGGAGTTCAAAGATGCAAATTTAAAGTCCCTATACTAGAAAATTGGAGAATAGGGTAAAATGATTCCCTACAGTAGAAAATTTGGGTTTTATTCAAATTATTTTCCCCCAAAAATAAAATATATGGAAAATAGGGTAAAATGATTCCCTACAGTAAAAAATTGGAGAGAATGAAATTTGAAATCATTTTGGTATTTTTAAATTGATTTTTATTGGTTTTTATTGCACTAGTAGCACTCTTCGCTTTATTTAATTTTTTGTGGATTTTATTTGATGTTAGAAAAATGTTCATGTTGTAGAAATTCTTTTCTGAAAATTTTGATATATTATATGCCTATAGTATATTTTTATTTTATTTGGTTTTTATTTTATTTTCTGTAAAAACTGTATGCATATAGTATATTTTTATTATATGCCTATAGTATATTATTTTTTTGAAAATTTTGATAGAGCCGACGCCGTTCGAATCCACTCGGGTATCTATCCCGAGGATTCCCCTTGCCCAAGCCACGCCTCCTATAAATACCCGAGGCTCCGGCCACTTTTTTGCCTCGAAACGCAGCCGCCCTCGCCTCCCCACGCCCCGCACATCTCTCGCCGGAGTTCGAGCTCCGCCGAAGATCTGCCGCCTCGCCCCGCGCTCCACCGCCGCCCTCCACCGACGCCGCCACCTCCATCGTCTTCGCCTTGCCGCGTAGCACCGCCTCATGCTCTTGGACGAGCGCCGCCGCGGTAAGCCACTGTCCATCTCGACCGTCCGATCTAGGTTAGATGGATAGGATTAGAACATTCTGTTTTTTTATTTTTGAACCGGTATGCCCCAGGTAGTGGACGTTCGCTCGATTACCCTCACAGCGAATGGTTTTCACCCAAAATTTTTCTGACGCGTGGCCAGGGACCTAGCTACAGTTTATTTTTTTAGTTTAGTCCCTGATTTTCAAACTTTCACAAATTTTCAACCGTTTGTCCAAATTTGACGAAACCAATGCCAAATTCTTCATTTTGATCTCATCTATCCAGAGAAACAAACTAAAAATATTTTTGAAAGTTTTAAAATTTGAATTCAAACAGATTTGAATTTGAACTTCTTTTGTCCATAACTTGAGTTTCATAACTCCGATTCAGTTGATTCTTTTTGCTAATTGAAGCTATTGACCTAAACTTTTTGATAAGGCCAAATCCACCCAATTTTGGTACTGTTAGAATTTGTTTTATGTTGCAAGAGTTAATTGCTTGTTTTCGAAGTTTTCCGAGATTTTTTCTTCAGTTCTTTTGAGTAATTGCTTATGTGTGGATAAAATTGCTTGCTTACGATAGATTGATCGGAGTGTGACAAGTAGAACTATCAGCAATTATGAGTGCGAGGAATCTTCATCAATAGTATAAGGCAAGTTCACACTCTGATTATACTTTTCATACCCAGTTTTTATGCATTAGTTTCACCCCTCAAAGATTTGCATGAGTAGGATTGGGAATTGGGATTTGCTATGTAGTTGATGAGGTAGGAACCTATTACCTTCGATCACCCCAGGATTATAGGTTACGCACTTATTGCTTAGCCATGCTAGTAGACGTGGATTGGTATGTGAGAATCATGCAAGTTGTGAGAGATAATAATTAAGGGTAACTTTAAGGTGGCAACTTTAACTCACATCTGGATGGAATGGTTGGGGCACCCTGGAGCACCCAGTGGTTTGCTCGGACACTTGGGGAATCCAGTGTTGTCCTAGGAGATCCCTGGGTATCCATGTGATCATCCTATTGTTCGCCACCCAAGTGCAAAGGGATCATAATGTTATTCATGCTGGAAACTTCCGTGTGCAGCCACAAGCCATTATGGGCTCTAACATAGTTGAGTATGTTGTGTGACCTCTATTAGTGGTAGACTAGCAGATCTAGGGGATGTAGGTCGTACAGTCTACCAGTCATAAAGAGTTAATGCTTCTGAAAGACTGTACCTCGGTCATCTGTTTCTCCAACACCATGTGTAGTGCGAGAAATTCAATGGAGGAGATCGAGTCTTGTGGGGAAAAGTGTGCAAACCTCTGCAGAGTGTACAAACTAATCATTATTAGCCATGTCCCCGGTTATGGACATCTTGAGTATCTGGTTCTTGAATTATATTGTTGATCTCATCAGTTTACTTAATTAATTTGTTGGGTTATTAATATTATTTTGGGATTGAGTTGGGGTTACCTTCTCAATGTTTTCAATAAACTTTGTAGTCAAATAAAATATATTCCGTTGTTGTAGGGGAAAATTGGCTTTATGCAAAAATTAAACTTAGAGCCTCCACCAGCCAAATATGCATATAGAGATAGACAATTCTCATTATTACTCTATGATGTGAATTTGCCAGTACATTCAATGTACTGACCTACATGGATGCAACGTCTCATGTTGCAAGAATCTTACGACGAGTAAGTGATACATTAGGGTTACGATTTCTACACTCAACTTTGCCGTTGGTGTTGATGGGAATCCACTACCTTGTTGTTACTTCCGCTATATGGATTGAGGTAATAGTATTTACGTTACTTTATACATGTGATTTACCTCTGTTATGAATCCTCGAGTATTGTGTGTGTTAGCATACCAATCCAGGGATGACACTTAAGCACAGAGACTTGACCATCTGAGGTCTGGTTGCTACAAGATGGTATCAGAGCACATGTTGACTCTAGGACGTGACCCATAGAAACAGGTAAGCCCTTAGGAAAGATTTTCTCTAAAACTTTATTTTCAAAAAGATCCTTTACCTCTCTTCCTTTCTGAGCTTCATCAAATATTCGCTTTTAGTTTTACAGTATCATTTTTCCCTTTTGACCGCATGAAGATTCGACTGATGAGACCACTCCAAGAAGTACAAGATATTGGACAGCTAAGACCACTTCGGAATGAAGAGGATTTTTACCGTGCATTATGATAATGGAAACGACAACAGTTGAAGACTCTGAAGACTAGGAGAAATTAAAGGATCTGAAGAATTTCTAGAGTTGTGTGACCAAGGAAGGCTACCCTTATGGAACTTGTCAGACTATTGAAGTTGTCAATACTCGAGATCAAGGTGTGTCGGAGAAAGACCGAAACATGGAGCGTTAAAACTCAATGTTTTTGTCAAGAAAACCCTAAGGCAGGAGATATCAACTATGGAATGATAGCTCATGGAAGAGACATGGGCATAAACATGACTATCCATGATGTTATCGCCCGCTTATGCTATTGTCACCGGGCTGAGTTAAGCATGCATTTCTTCGGAAGGATTGGATGACAAAAGGGCTAATGGAGCACCTATCAGCAAAAGATGAAGTTTTCACCTTAGCTGGTGTGTCACCGGGATCTGGAGTATTACATCAAGAATTTTAAGATGGACCTTTAGGAAGCCGTATTTGACAAGGAAGTGTTTCATGAAGAACCCAGGACCCAGAAGCTGAAAGTAGCCAAGCTGGAGGAGCAAAACCTCAAGATACCGGAGATTCTTCTGGAATTGAAGGATAGTAGGACCATGGTTCATGCCAAGCATATTGAAACCCAGAAGTTTGGAATGCAACTCCAGAATATTAAAGGACGTCACGAGAGACTTCGCGTCAACAGAAATGATCTAGCAAAAGAACTTGAGAAGGTCAAGCACGATTGGAAGAAGCCCATCGATGACATGAACAAGACTTGAGGAGTTTGGTGACTTTGAAGATTTATTGACCTTTAGAAGACAAAACCCCTGTTATATACTTATGTTAGATACGACGATTGTGTGCTGTCATTTGTTTGATGTTTTTCCGATAGCCACAAAGTAAAATATGTCTCTTCAAAACTATTGTTTGTATTGTGTGTATCCCTCTCTATCTCTCTTATCTCACCCCAAAACCTTGAAACCAATAGAGGATGAATGGAGATGAACTCACATTTCCGGGACGAATAAGTCAATTGGAGACAGACGATGGATTAAAAACATGGAAGATCAGAATAACACTATAGCCGGAAAGGATATGACCCAGCATGCTCTTCAGTGCTTTGAAAGAGGTGCTGCTACTTGGTGGAGGATGTACCAAACGATCAAAGGATGGCAAGGAGTAACCACTTGGAAAGAATTTAAGTTGACTCTGCAAAGGTCTCGTCTTGTGTCCGAGAAATTGAAGTCTTATGGAAAGGATATGAAGAAACCTTGTGCATGCAAGCTCTGCGGAGAAATAGGACACAACCATAAAGAACACAAGGATGAATGCCCTCATTATGAAGAAAGTCACCCAGATGAAGAATGCCCAACTAGGACAATTTCTTGTTTCTTGTGTGAAGGGACTACCCACTACCCTGCTCAGTGTCACATTTACCCCGTGGTTCAAAGAACCATCCAGCAGAAGAAATAAGAAGTGAAAGGATCCCTCATGGAAATTTTAGAAGAACCTGTGATGAAGGAAGAGGTGGAGGACACACCCGAAGAAGACCCAATTAAACCCTACACCGAGTCATGCTATTCATGTGGAGAAGAAGGACACATCTCCCAGAATTGTTTGAAGGGGGATCTAGTAGAATTCCCGACAGTGGAAGTAGAGAATGACCCACAGGAAATAGAAGCCCTGATCGGCATGGAAAGGTCTAGGAAGAGAAATAGATTGGATTCTAGGAACAACCCAACTTCTACAAAGGACCTGAGTCATATCACATGTTTCAGGTGCAAAGATTCAGGACACTACTTCAATGATTGCCCAAAAGGGAAGACGAGGACCCAAGGAGGCTATTGATAATCCCCAAGTGCAGGGAATCATCGTAGCAATTCCCAAAGGTGGAGGTGATAAGAATGTAGTGTCGAACCCACAAGGAGCTAAATGTAAGATCAATAATCTCTCAAGTCCTATCTACCACTGACACGACTCTACGTACACCGAACGTTTGCTTCCAACTAGAAACTAGAAATAAAACTAAGTTATGGGTATGAAGAGGGTAACTTTGCATGGTATCGGAGAGATAAAATATAAAAGTAGGTGTTGTTATCTTAAAGTTAGAATATATTACTAAATATTATAAATAGCGAGTGTGGGATAATGGAGGATCGGTGTGCAGAATTGTCTTAGGAAATTGTTAACAAGACTGGTGGTCGTCATTGCAATTTCATATGAGGGAGAGGCATAAGCTAACATACTTTATCTTCTTGGATGATATGCACTTATGATTGGAACTCTAGCAAGAATCCGCAACTACTAAAGATCATTAAGGTAAAACCCAACCATAGCATTAAAGCATCAAGTCCCGTTTATCCCATACGCAACAACCCCCTTACTCGGGTTTATGCTTCTATCACTCAAGCAACCCACTATAAGCGAATCATGAACGTATTGCAACACCCTACAGCGGGAATCCCTCACGCTTGCGCGACACGGAGGGCACAATAGGACAACACCAAAATAAACCATGCAACTCATACCAATCTAGATCATCAATCAACCCACAGACAAAGGATATCTACTCAAAACATCATAGGATGGCAACACATCATTGGATCATAATATGTGGCGTAAAGCACCATGTTCAAGTAGGGATTACAGCGGGATGCACTACAAAAAAATACACTTCTGTGATGATACGTGTTTGTCACAGTAGGTCACGTTTTCTATCATGCATGTACATCCATGACAAATTTATGACAGAATCAAGATAGTCATACATGTGCTATCGTAGAAGTGTTCCATGACATTACCAAAATTATCATCATGAAAGTGTCCACTTCCATGACGATAAATCGCGCGTCACAGAAGTCCTTTCGTCAAGGGTGACCAACACGTGCCATCCACCGTAACGGAACGCCGTTAAGCTATCGGGTCCGGTTTTGGATCCGATAACCCATTAACAGCCCCGACCACTAAACCACGACACTCAAAGCAGCGTCAAATAATCTGTCGGCATAAGCCACCTAAGGCGACACACCTTTGCCGACAGAAATGAGCTGATGCCTATAGTCCTGCCAGGAAAGGTCTTCACCGACAGATAAATCTACACCAACAAATCATATGTTAGCTTTGGTGAGACATATGGTGACAGGCATTTCTACACCGACAGACTGTTCTATGGCGACAGATCATCTGACAATGTGCTATGCCGACAGATTGTGCGACGTCCATTGCTACGTCGATAGTTTGTGTGTAAGTGTGCTATGCTGACAGACTGTGTCTGCAGGGTTCTACATTTCACCAGAAATGCAAATGCACCATATTTTAAATGAATTCACACTCATAATATTCAATTCATGTTCAATACGTAATACATATATAGACAATTGCACTCTTGTATTCATCAAAAGATACTATTGATCAAATGCATTCATTCAACATATATAGAACATTCATTGTTTTACTTCACTCAAGTAGCTACAACCTTTAAGGATCCACAAATCAGATATACAAGAGAGGCATGTTACAAAAAAATGGCCAAAGTTCCTAAGAGACCAATTGCATGATCACTGGATTGCTACAGAATAATACGGAAGACCAACTCTTCAATCGCCAAGCCGAATCAACTTCCATATGAACAAAATGTGTCAACCCAGTTCTCAACAAAACAGTCACGAGAACATCTTCAGTCAACTTGTGGACTTGCTACTGTCTACCATTTGTCCCTACAAAAGAACTCGTATGTTATAGAAGATGTACAGTATACACACAGATCATGCAGTATTACCAAATATTATATGATGAATTGGAACCATGCATAGTTGAACTAGTCTCGTACAGGGAAGACCACAAGAATGAACTAGGCTGGAGTCGAGTGTCATCAATCAATCAATAAACCAGACCCAAGTAATAAAACAAAGATGAACTAGATATCACAGGTCTAAATCAACAGTGTAGAGTAGTGAGAAACTGGGGAGAAACCTCACAGTCAAGAGGCGCTGATCCACAACCTTGTTTGGGGAGTTGAGGTCAGGGTCGTCGTCTTGGGCTTGGGGTCTTAGTTGTCCTCCTCATCCATGGAGTCGGGTGCCTACTACACCAAATCAAGCAGGAAAATAAACATCATATTATTCAAAAGTCAGACATACAATCAAGTGGAAAAATAAATAAAATCACCTGAAGATTATAAGGTACAAAACAACAACTTATTTCTAAAACCCTCCATTAATTTCATCTAGTTTAGTTTCAATCGAGCAACAACTTGACGATGGTTTAGTATTTATTTATCCTGGACCAAATTGGTAGATTCGATGAACAATTCCTGAATAAGAAAACAAATACTACGATCAATATATATCATCAATGGTGGTCCCATATACTGTAGCATGCAAAGCGGCAAGATGATATGACACAATCAAAAGCCTCTAATGAGCAACCAGCAAAGCTGCATTTAGTTGGAGGGTTTAGAAAGGGTGCCTCAGAGAAGATAATATATACCCACTTGTTAATATATAAGCAACCAACCAGCACAGCTACATTCCGTATGATGAGTTTACATTCCACTCATACTCCATTGTACACAGACAGAGACAGCTACACACAAACAAGTCCAGTCCCTAGAACCAACAAATATAAGCATCGATCGTGTGGTCTGCAAGGGTCAAAGTAAAGAGCAATTTCTACTGTACCATCCATTTTCAGTTGCGACAAAGACTAGAACATCTAGGCCAAAGAGGGATCAATTCCACAACCAAACAATATAACTGCATTTACACACAATTCTTAGTTCCCTACCAAACAACAACAACAAGATAGCCAAGCCACTTGCATCAGACCACAAATAGGCCAGAATTAATGTAATGATACATAAAGGGCAGAGGGAGGAGAGTTGTTGTTTATTACCACATTGTTTGTTGTTGTTGTTATTATTGTTGTAGTTGATCAAAAGGGCGACTTGGTGGGTTTGTGGTCCTTATCCAATTCCAACCGACCATGCCCGGTGCTGAACCGGAGGGGTTCCAACTCTACCTGCAAACCAGAAAGGAGCTCACGATTAATAACATTACAGAAAAAGAACAAGATTACTTAAGAGGAACTAGGCTGGAGAACCTAGAGAACTAGAACTGGCATCACATCATTAAATCAAGCTATAAAGTAAAGCGAGTGAAAACCAGGACAAATGGTAGTGTGGTTTCACAAATAGAAAAGAATAGAACCTAGGCAGGCTAGAGCAGAGCATCGACAACTTACTTGGGTACGTAAACCATTCATTTTAAGGCAAGACTTGCAGGCATGTTCATTGGCAATATATATTTAATAAACACGTGCATCTATTTAATTCACATGTATGAATGCAAGAAGAAAACAAACCATTCATTCTAGATCACTAAATGATCGAGAATGTCTTATTTTACTTTACAGATGTGCACATGACTCAGTCAAAAGGAATAACAACACATGATGTTAATGCTAGTTAAGTGCATTGTCGCTTATATTCTACATTATTATCAGGTCATGTATTCCACTTTTGAAGTGAATAGGCATTTTACTATGTGGTATAAGATACTTACAGAGAAATACATACATGTCCATACATCCATAATTGGGAAGGCCAAATTGCATCAAACAAACATATGATTATTTTGTTACAACCTTTAGAAATGCAAGTAATACATGATGATTTTGTTATTGTGCTTATGAAAAGAGATAAAGGCGGCAAGCAAGCAAGCAGGGCGAATGCATGGATGGGAAATTGAAACTAAAGAAGAAATTGGTTCCTAGTCAATGACTTGTGCATAACCGTCAACAGATGGATGGCTACTTAGTGTCGTACTAACTAACAAGACACACTAGGCAAATCACCATGCTTTCAGTTGTAGAGACCAGACATAGTAAACCAGATGCTTAAGTTTAGGGGCCTCCCTCCCTACTATAGAGGAGCAAGTCTCTAGTGTGTGTGTGCATTCCAAAGCTAAAGATGCAAATATTATTACATGCCATTTTTCCATTAGTAAAAGGGTGACCCAGCAGCAACGATATAGAAAAAAACAATGACACTTCTTTACCTTCAGACCATATAGCACCAAGTTTTGCTTCTCATATGCTTAATTTACTATTGCCCAGACTGATCACACCTAGGCGGCACAATGGTCCACCCATCAGCATCAGGGATAGGCTTCGAGGACCTCGGTTCATCCTGCTTCATCCTCGAGCATCAGTGGCTAGTCACCATCATCATCATCCAAACTATAAATCATCGGCATCAGCAACCCTCTCCTCGCAACAAGGAAATCAATAAATTAAAAGAGAGACATCCCCTGAATATTAATTGGTAACCAAGATCCAACCAGCACAATGGTGGCATGCCAGGATGCCAAAAACTGTTCGTTCAACAAGGAGAATACATCAAGGGAAAAACTAAAAAGAAAAAACAAGGCTCGCCGCTGGCCTATCCGCAAAGTACCAGGGATAGATAGATATATGCTAGCATCTCGCATTCTTGCTGGAATAATATTCACATGTATGTGGCTACAAACTAAACCGTACATTTTCTACTAGCTGCAATGATTAATACTCTGGATATGATACTATTTGCATAATCAGGGTGCTGCTATACATATACAAATGTAGAAACCAAATATACAATTTTCTTCCATAACCCAGATTTATTATCATCATATTATGCCCTTATTTATTACCATTTTTATAGAAAAACTAGGTATTATGACAGTCTGATGCATCCAATGTTTATAATGACATTAGAAATTGTAGCATTAAGCAGCTTAGGAGGACTATCACCTATTCACATGTTCCTGTAACAGAACGGGCATAAATTCTTTACTTGCCTTCACCACCTACGTATGAAGATTGACTGATTGTTAGTATGTTACTGACAAATGCTTCTCTTCAATAGATGCATCACTAGATGTGTACGTAATTAGGACATACAGATCACATTTGGGACTTGATAGGCGCACACATAATCAGATTTAGCTACAAGAGGCTATGAAAGCTAGCATCTGCGCAATAAGAAAAGGAGAAATTGAAAAATAAAATATGCCAATCACAAAGGGGAACGTAATTACAATTCTAACAGAAGAATGACACGCATCCCTCTCCTTTGTAATGCCTCGGCTAAGAAATTGTTACATGCTGCAAATTTGTAGATGAAGCACGCACTAGAACAACCATAGATTTATTTACCTACTGGAAGAAGCCAACCAATTCATGGCTGGATCCGATTAGTTACCTACACGTACTGGAAAAACCACTAACCCAGCTTACCTATAACGACCAGATCTGGAGGTGGGCAGAGAAGGGGCGACAAGGAACCACTCACCCACCAGAAGCTTACCTCTTGTATTCTGTAGGCGGGGCAGAGGAAAGGAGATCAGCCGAAGTAGAGGTCGCACATGGAGAAAAATCAGCAGTGGATCCTTGGTGGCGGTTGACGGCGCTACTGCTCCTCGGCGTGGCGGACGGAGCTGCTTCTCCTGGGCGGATGGTGCCCTGCAGGGAGGAAGGCTAGGGTCGGAGATGATGTGGCACGAGGGGACCACAGGACGGGCATGTCAGGCTACAGCAAGCTACAGTCCAACGCGGGCATCTTCAGTTAACAAAAGGCCAGGATTGAAGCTAGAGGAAGGATCAGACGGCTCGCTACGCTCGCCCTCCGAACGAACCATTTTCCGTTACTGTTTAGTTTCCGTTGCCGTCCTGTTTTCCATCACCTGTTGTCGCTGGTTATATAAAGCCACTCTTCTCTCTTTGTGAGGCATGCCATTTGTCTGTAATGAATCAACTACATACTTTACAGCTAATATAGATCCGCATATTCGCCTCTGATACTCCCATACGAACCCTAGCACCCCGATCCCCAAATTATCTTAGTTTGATATAGCTCCGGGCATAACAATTGGTATCATGAGCCAGGCTGATCTTCGGAGAATCGAGTAGCGGCGCAGAATTTTTTTCCCCTCCCTTCCCTCCCTCGATCGGCGGAGAATTTTGGGGCGGCGGTGCAGGGCAGCGATGGGGGCGGTGTGGTGGCGCTGGCGGCGGTAGACCTATTCGGCGACAACTCGGGATCAGGATTTGGTTGTGGGAATTTCCTATTTCCGTGGTAAAATTCCAGATTCCTCTTCTGGGTGGTGTTGCAGTAGGGAGAGATCGTCGGTGGTCGCTTGGATCTCAGATCCGTCGGGTTTCCAGCGTGCTGGGTGTAAAATTCCTTTCGGATCGAGGTCACTATGGGTCGTTCCAAGCAGAGGTTGGACGAAAATGATGTTGCAGAACTTTTGGCACTCAAGGGAGAGGTGGTTCAGTCGCGTGAGGACACGACAGAGATGCGTGGTGAGTTAGATGACCTGCGCAAGGACGTCCACGCCATGAATCTCAAGCAGGACACCATGGCCAAAGCCATGGCAGGCGTCCAGGACGTGGTAACGGCCCTGAACACGCAGTTGTCAACAATGGCAGATATACTGAAGAGCTTCAGTAGCACTCGTGTCCCAAGCCCTACGCAACCAACTACTGCCCAAGCAGTGGTGGATCTGGATATTCCTTAATCGTCCAAGGATGCAATTGAGACTGAACCCACAAGATCGCTGACTGAAGAGCTGCGCAAGCGTTTGGCAATCGAACAAGAGAAAACAAAGCAGTGTGCCCTTCAAATGCCGACCAGTTTACCTCATGTTCGAGTCCCCAATAGATCATCCCCTCTGGGCTATGCAGATGCACCTCGGCGTGACACACAGTCGGGCAATGTTACACCAACTGCCACTTACAGAACAGCTCACACAGCTGTGTTCCATAACTTTCAACCACCAGCAGTGAGAACTCATTGGGATGATTTCTACCGACAGTATGAATAGGAAATGCGTACTCGGTTTCTGAAATCGATCACTAAAGGACCACGATTGGATTTCCCTTCATTTGATGGGGACAATCCAGGGGGATGGATCAGATAGTGTGAGAAGTTTTTCCAAATGTCAGGTACACCTACTGAGTATAAAGTCAATCTTGCACAAATGCATGTGGTGGGCAAGACAGATGTTTGGCTCAGGTGTTCTGGTCTTTTGGCAAAGAAACCTACATGGTCTCAATTTTGCACTGAAATTCTACACCGGTTTTCATCCTCTAGTTCATATGATCTAACAGAAAAGTTCCACTCTCTGAAACAGAACACACTATCTGTAGCAGAATACACTGAACAGTTTGAGGAACTTATGGCTGAAGTACAGCAGGAAAACCCTGATATTTCAGAAAGTTGGTTTGTAAGATGCTACATTAATGGGCTTAGATCACAGTTGAAGTTCCAGCTGAGGCCTCTCAGACCTGTTACTCTGACTGATTCCTATTGGTTAGCAATAGATATTGAGCAAGGAGCACCTCTTAAGAAGCAATTCCCACAGTATTCTTCTAATGCAAAAACATATACTCTGTTTCCTAAGCAACACACTTCTCAGCCTGATAAAACCAATGAGTTTAAACCTCCTGTCACAACTCAGAGGGCCAGAGAACCAGGCAAATGCTAGAGATGTGGGGATTAGTGGTTCCATGGGCATAAGTGCAAGCAAGCACCTGTAATTAATGTTCTTACTGGGGAACCACCTCCTAACAATCCAGGAGAACAAGAGGAAATGGAAGAACAAAAACAGGAAGAGCAGCCCATGGCAGAAGAACAGTGCATGAGGATTTCTTTACAAGCTCTGCAGGCAGACAGTGTTAATACCATTTCCATTGCTGTGTCTGTGGGAGGGAAACAAGCAATTGCCTTAGTGGATTCTGGCAATAATTCCACTTTTATGAGCTTAAAGTTTGCACTTCAGACTTCCTGCACAATCATCAAAGACCAGTCCAGAGCAGTAATTGTTGCTGGAGGGGGGAAGTTGTGGTCAGGTTCTTACATTCCTACCACTACCTTTACTGCTGGTAACACTCAGTTTCAACATCACTTCAGAGTGTTAGACCTGCCAGGACATGATATTGTATTGGGTTCAGATTGGATGGCACAACACAGTCCTGTAGCATTTTCTTATGATCCCAGACAGCTTATTATCTGTCATAATCAGAGTAATTCTGTTACTATTCCTGCTTGTGAAACTCTGACTGCAACCAACCAAATTGATGCATTGGAACTTAACAGAATGCTCCTCGGTGGTGCCCCTGCTTTTGTGCTCCAACTGGCAGAAGATACCACTCTTGTACCCAGCACAAAGGACAGTACTCCCCTTGCAGTTATGGAAGTCCTGCATGAATTTCAGGAGGTTTTCAAGGAGCCTCAAGGATTACCCCAGTAAGGGAATTAGATCATGAGATTCCTCTCAAACCTGATGCTGTACCACCTAACTCTAGGCCATATAAAGTTCCCCACATGCAGAAAAATGAGATGGAAAAGCAAATTCACCACTTGTTGCAATCTAGGATGATAAGAGAAAGTCAAAGTCCCTATTCGTCTCCAGCTATATTGATTATGAAGAAAGATGGGTCTTGGAGAATGTGCATCGACTACAGAAAATTGAATGCAGCAACTGTAAAAAACAAATTCCCCATTCCTGTTATTGAGGATTTGTTGTATGAGCTCCATGGAGCAAAATTCTTCACTAAATTGGATTTGAGGTCAGGTTATCACCAGATCAGAATGCATGACAAGGATATTCCCAAAACTGCATTTAGAACTTACTTTGGGCTTTTATGAGTTTTTAGTGATGCCCTTTGGGCTTAGCAATGCACCGGGGATTTTTCAGGCCTTGATGAATAAAATCTTTGGCCCTTATCTCAGGCAGTTTGTGTTAGTATTTTTTGATGACATATTAATATTCAGTCAAACTCTTGAAGAGCACCAGGAACATATAAGAATAGTCCTACAACTCCTCAAGGAACACCAACTATTTGTGAACAGGTCCAAATGTGTATTTGCAGTTCCTCAGGTTTCCTACTTGGGCCACATTATTTCTGGTGAGGGAGTGTCAACTGACCCAGCAAATTTTTTTGCAGTTGCTGACTGGCCAACCCCAACAACACCAACTCAGTTGAGGGGATTTCTGGGATTATGTGGCTATTACAGGAGGTTTGTCAAGAACTTTGGTAGCATAGCTAGACCCCTCCACAATATTCTCAAGAAAGATAGCTTTGTTTGGTCCTCTGCACAGACACAAGCTTTCCAGGAATTAAAACAAGCTCTGATATCTGCTTCTCTTCTGGCTCTTCCTGATTTTTCTGCTCCATTTGTGCTTGAGACTGATGCTTCAGGCACTGGCTTGGGAGCTGTTATGATGCAAAAAGGTAAACCAATTGCTTACTACAGCTCTGTCTTGTGTCCTAAAAATGCTGCTCTGTCTACATATGAGAAGGAGGCACTAGCAATCATGGAAGCCTTGAAAAGATGGAGACATTATTTCTTGGGCAATGATTTAATTATCAGAACTGATCACCAGAGCTTGCAGTTTATGATAGATCAGAAGATTTCCACTAGTATTCAACACAAACTCATGCTCAAATTACTGGAGTTTAACTTCCAGCTGGAATACAAAAAGTGGAAAGAGAATATAGTGGCTGATGCACTATCCAGAAAATACTCTTGCATGGCAATTTCTTTAGATACTCCTCAGTGGATTTCTGAAGTTGAAAATTCTTATACCAATGACCCCCACTGTCAGAAACTGTTGGAGCAGCTATTGGTCACTACAACTCATATTGTCAACAATAACTCTCTTCAGCATGGCATAATCAGACACAAAGGGAAGATCTATGTGGGCAGAGACACTGAATTGAGGAACAGGATTATGCAGGCACTACACTCTTCTGTTATTGGGGGCCACTCTGGCATGAAAGCTTCTTATAAGAGGTTGAAACAAGTGTTTTATTGGCCTATGATGAAGAAGGACATGGATAACTTTGTTCTGTTGTGCCTTGTCTGTCAGAAAAACAAGGGGGAAACCTGCCCATATCCAGGGCTTTTAGACCCACTCCAGATTCCTGATATGGTTTGGTCACATGTCAACATGGATTTTATTGAGGGTCTGCCCAAATCCAATGGGAAAGAGGTGATATTTATGGTCGTGGACAGACTGTCTAAGTTTGCTCACTTCATCCCTTTGTCACATCCTTACACTGTTCAGACAGTAGCTCGAGCATTCATTGATAATGTTATGAAGTTACATGGCCCCCCTCTTGCTATTGTTTCCGACAGAGACTGCATTTTCACAAGTAAGTTGTGGCAAGACATCTTTGCTTCCTTGGGAATTGAACTATGTTACAGCTCAGCATATCACCCATAATCTGATGGGCAGACAGAACGTGTCAACCAGTGCATTGAGAATTATCTGTGTTGTATGACATCCCTGGAGCCAAAGAAATGGGCACTGCATTTATCCATGGTAGAGTATTGGTACAACACTTCTTTTCACTCCTCCTTTCAGAAAACCCCCTTTCAAGCCCTGTATGGTTATCCTCCTCCGGACCTCCAACTCCCAGCAGCACTGGTTACTACTAACCACGAAGCAACAGAGTTTTTGGGGGACAGAAATGCAATGTGGCAACAGTTGAAGTCTAATCTGGCCAATGCTCAAGCTCGAATGAAGAAGTATGCTGACCTTAAACGCTCAGAGCGACAGTTTTCAGAGGGAGACATGGTGTATCTTAAAATGCAGCCGTATCGTTTGAATGCTTTTGGCGCTCGTTCGCATATCAAGCTTTAGAGCAAGTTCTATGGCCGGTTTCGTGTGATGGCAAAGGTGGGAAATGTGGCCTACAAACTGCTGTTGCCGGATAACGCTGCCATACATCCTGTCTTTCACGTCAGCCAACTCAAGAAACCCTTGGGACCTCATGCAGTTCCTTGTGCCGACCTGCCTTTGATCGGTCCGGATGGGCGTGTGCGCACTGAACCATCATGGGTACTTGAGACGCGTCAGATACCTCGCAACAATGTGGCTGTGGTTCAGTGGTTGGTACAGTGGGAGAACTTACCTCCTGAAGATGCGTCCTGGGAAGATGCAGATTTCATGAAGAAGGTGTTCCTGGCTTTCTTTAAACAAACGGTTGATCGTTGGTTTAATCGCCAAACTCCTTGAGGACAAGTTCGCTCTCAGCGGGGTGTATTGTCAGGCAACAGCAAGCTACAGTCCAACGCGGGCATCTTCAGTTAACGGAAGGCCAGGATTGAAGCTAGAGGAAGGATCAGACGGCTCGCTGCACTCGCCCTCCGAACGAACCGTTTTCCATTACTGTTTAGTTTCCGTTGCCATCCTGTTTTCCATCACCTGTTGTCGCTGGTTATATAAAGCCACTCATCTCTCTTTGTGAGGCATGCCATTTATCTGTAATGAATCAACTACATACTTTACAGCTAATATAGATCCGCATATTCGCCTCTGATACTCCCATACGAACCCTAGCACCCCGATCCCCAAATTATCTTAGTTTGATCTAGCTCCGGGCAGATCAGGGGCGGCGGCGCGCAGATCAGGGGCGGCTGTGTAGTTGAGTTAGGTTTAGGTCGGGGGCGGCGGCGCAATCGGGTAGAGAGACATGGAGGGGGATTGGGGTGTGGACGGGTGTATTTTTTCTTTTCTTTTGCTGGTCTGGTCCGACTCTTCGTGTTTTCCATCGAGTGCGCATGGTTCTCTTTCCGTGCCTTATTTTCGGGTGTGGGTGGAAGGAAACTACCCCGACACTTTGTCTGTTCCTACGAATCGCCGACACACAAACAATCAGTAAAGATGGTAACTGCCGACAGAAATTACGTCGGTGCTCTGCTGGTGCTTCGGCGACAGATAATGTGTCAATGAGGTTATATAATACTGTCATACTATGTGTTGGTATAGTTTGGGACAAAAAAGTGTCGGCGATGCTCAATTTTACCAACAGATGCATGTCGTCTTTGTTGTGTCGTGGTGTAGTGGACCAATGGGGATTTTCCACATGTAAAATCATCATTGGCTGGAGGAAACACGTGTCGTCTCACCGTTGGGACAGATGTCATCCACTCATTGGACTCAAAGCGCCTAAGATACGTCGACATGTGGCACGGTCCAACAGAGGCCCATTCCTGTGAAAAGGCCGGCCTGTTTGACTTGGTCAAAGGGTGGCGGGCCGGCCCACGGCAAGCCTGTTAACGGCTTGTTCGCATATTTCCCATTTACAGCCCGCTAACCCAGGGCCCGTTTATGGCCTATCCTAATTAGGCCCAGCATCGTCATCTGGGCCGTCCAATATAAT
Source organism: Triticum urartu (assembly GCF_003073215.2). Lineage (NCBI taxonomy): Eukaryota > Viridiplantae > Streptophyta > Magnoliopsida > Poales > Poaceae > Triticum > Triticum urartu. The sequence continues at coordinate 152,982,159 of NC_053027.1, forward strand.
TCCAGCCCGTTTTAACTTTCGGCCCATGTATGTCCCATGACGCCTTTCGGCCCATATGAGGCTCTTAGTAACTCTCGGCCCATTAATGGCCCGTGGTAAAACTGGCCCGTAATGAACAGTGTATCACTTTATACCCATTAACGACACGTGGTGAAACTGGCCCGTAATGAACAGTGTATCCCTTTATACCCATTAACGGCCCATTATTCCGTTGTGCCGTTTCCAACCCATGTTATCTTTCGGCCTTCTTAGGGCCCATTTATTCTTGGGCTCATTTCTAGCATTCGTTTACTTACGGCATGTTACTGTCATTTTCTGCTTGTGGGCCAAATTCAGCCCGTGGTTATAGTCGGCCCGTTTGTTGCTCGTTAATAAGTTGGGCCGTTTTCATAGTGTCATCAAATACGGCTGATTAACGACGACTCGTTATGGTCGGCCCATGAACGGATGATTTCAACTCTAGCCCATTTACGGCCATAATGTGGTCTGTTATTGGCCCATGTTTGGCCAACCGATCATACAGCTCGTAGAAGCCCCATTGATGATACGACCCGTAGAAGGCCCATTGTGTCTACGGCCCGTATAAGGCCCATTGTTTCTACGCTGCAGAAGGCCCATTGTTTCTATGGCCCTTAGAAGGCGCATTGTTTCTACGGCCCATAGGAGGCCCATGTTAACTACAGTAAATATGTAGCCCATGGTTATTGTGGCCTAGTTTAAAAAAATAGGTTATTGCAGCCACTAGCTAACCACGGAAAAAGAACTGCACTGACTACAAGAAAAGAAATAGACATGACAATAAGTAAATAAATAAGCAAGCAACTTATGCTAGGCTATCACGGCTATTACACATATTGCATCCACTGGGCATCAAAGTTCACCACCAGTGCAAATATAGGGAACAAAGCAGCATATAAACGCCGCAGCAAAACAAGTCTAGAACTAAAACCACTTCAGAAGAGCTCAAGAAACAATATCCTGGGTACCCATATTGCTGTCAAGATGCTTAGCAATCTTATTAACTTTCTCTTGTTTGGCACTTAAATCCTCCAGCACTTGTTGTTGCACCAGAAAGTATGCATCTGAATTCTGTAGGGACTTCCTGAGTCCTTCGGCTTCCCGTCGCATAACATCTGATCGATGTATTTCAACTTGAAGTTGAGACTCAAGAAGCCGAACTGATTCAGGCAGCGAGTTCGAAGAGCTGGTGCCAGTAGTAGTAGCCAGTAACTGGAACACTACATCAAGACAGGACTTTGGGGTTGTCGCAGTGTCTTCATTTTAGTTTTTATCAGCTTTCTTAGAGACCAATAGGGATGTCTCACTATCTTGAACGTTATCTGCATTACTTCCTTTACCATTGCATAACAGGGTACTCTTCTCCAATATTTTATCCGCATTCTAAAATAGAAACAAACAATCCCATCACGGGTTTACAATGTAGTATATGAAACTCATTTTGGTAAACCAGTTCAGTAGTAAGGTGGACAGGATAACAGCATGAAACAAACATATATCTATGTACTATGGTACTGTATGGTCTATATCATTCTAGTTTATGTTGCCAAATCAAGATAGATACAGTTCGAATGACATCTATTTTAGACAAAGCAGCATAGAAAAAATATAAGTGTGGGAAACTACACAGCAATAACAACACTTGTAATGTGCATGGCATGAGAACATAACCGTTTATTCAATTGAAACTGAAATCAACATAGAGCAAGTTACAACAGCAAACACGTTAAAGAAACATGTTTAAAACATACCTATTGCGCCATTGGAGTTTCAATTGCATCCTTCAAATTTGAAATTAGTTGGTATGAGTAAATACAATGATGCAAGAGCAAATTAGTATGAACCATAGCTACGGAACCTGACCTAAGAACAATTCTTCTTCTGCTTCAAGCTTTGACTTGGGGTTCGGAGTGGTGGTCCTCGTGCTTTGGGCACTACAGTTTCCTTACTAAATGCTCGTGTTTGGGTGCTCTGTGGTGGAGACGGTGCCGTGTCAACGGGAACTGGGTTACTATCTGCTGGGGTTGGGGTTAGAAGGGGTGTAGCTAGTTCTCTGTCAAACTGGGTAGGGGTACAATCTGTGTGAGTCTGATTTTGTGTGGTGGGGCTGGTTCTTGGGCAAGTACAACTGTGGTTCTATCTCCATCGACAGGTAGCACGATCTTTTCTTAAGACCGTGTTTTTAGTCCCACAGATACTTCCATCACCCCCTCCAATTGAAATGGATGATAAACAAGAAAAGTAATTGAATGTACAGACATTGTAAGATAGACAGGTGCAATGGATAGTAGGGAAGAAAACAGGGCATGAAATAATTCACATTTATGTTGTTTAACCAAACATAATAGCAGGACATAGTTTCACATATATGATGGCTAATTAAACAGGATATCATGACACAATTTCACATGTATGATGGCTAACTAAACAAGATAGAATGACATACTTCAAAATATGATGACTATGTAAACAGGATGACATGATATAACTATACGATGTGTCTATTAAAGTGGTTGGCATGCCATAAATCACAAACATGCCATCGATGGAAACATGATGGCATGATATAATTCCTGGATAGAATGACAAAATTCAAAATATGATGACTATGTGAACAGGATGAGATGATATAACTATATTATGTCTTTAGAAAATGGGTTGGCATGCCATAATTCAGATACATGCTGTCTATGTAAACATCATGGCATGATATAATTCAAATATATGATTTATATACTAAGAAAGTGAGCAGAGGGCAATCGTATATATGATGTGTCAACTAAGGAGATGGCATTCAATATCGTGTATATGATGTAAAAACTAAGCATTGCAATACAACATATGCATGATATGAGTAATATAACCCTGCCAAGTTTGAGCATACACCTCAGGGGGATAATAGGACTGGTCAACTGCCTCTGAATCCTCCTCTGAAGAGCTATTTGTAACCAGCAAGATATCTGCTTCAATAGGTAGCATTGTCTGCTCTGAAGACCTTGTTTTCATTCCATATTTCTCCATCACCAATTCAAATGGCTGATGCACATGAAGAGCAGTTGAATATACAAACATTGTCGACAAAAGCAATGAGAAATACAAAAAAAGGACGACATGATATAATTCACATATTTGACGCTTGGCTAAACAACATGGCATTGCATAATTCACATATATAATGCCTTGCAACAAGATAGCATTGCATAATTCACATATATAATGTCTTGCAACAAGATGGCATTGCATAATTCACATATATGGTAATTAGACACTAAACAGGTGGCATTCACACAAAGCATGTCTAAACTAAGCAAATGACATAGAAATGCAAGATACTATATGCACGATATGAGCAACATAACCCTGCCGAGTTAGAGCATGCACCTCGGGGGGGGGGGGATAGGACTGGTCATCTGTCTCTGAATCCTCCTTTGAGGAGCTATTTGTAACCAGCAAACACTACAAAAAAAATACACTTCCATGATGATACGTGTTTGTCATAGTAGGTCGCGTTTTTTGTCATGCATGTACATCCATGAAAAATTTATGACAGAATCAAGATAGTCATACCTGTGCTGTCGTAGAAGTGTTCCATGACATTACCAAAATTATCATCACGGAAGTGTCCACTTCCATGACGATAAATCGCGCATCACAGAAGTGCTTTCATCAAGGGTGACTGACACGTGGCATCCACCGTAACGGAACGCCGTTAAGCTATCGGGTCGGGTTTTGGATTTGATAACCCGTTAACAGCCCCGACTAATGGAAATTTCCACGTGTAAAATTCTTATTGGCCGGACGAAACACGTGTCAGCTCGTCAGTGAGTCAGATAGGCGCCTATGATACGTCGACACGTGGCACGGCCCAACAGAGGCCCATTCCTATGAAAAGGCCGGCCCGTTTGACTTGGTCAAAAGGTGGCGGGCCGGCCCATGGAAAGCCTGTTAACGGCCTGTTCGCATATAGCCCATTTACAGCCCACTAACCAAAGGCCCGTTACACCCTATCCGAATTAGGCCCAGTAGCGTCATCTAGGCCATCCAATATGATTCCAGCCCATTTTCACTTCTGGCCCATGTATGGCCCATGACGTCTTTCGGCCCATATGAGGCCCTATGTAACTCTTGGCCTATTAATGGCACGTGGTGAAACTGGCCCGTAATGAACAGTGTATCACTTTACAACCATTAATGGCCCGTGGTGAAACTGGCCCGTAGTGAATAGTGTATCACTTTATACCCATTAACGGCCCGTTATTCTATTGGGCCGTTTCCAGCCCATGTTATCTTTCGGCCTTCTCAGAGCCCATTTATTCTTGGGCTCATTTCCAGCATTCGTTTACTTACGGCCCGTTACTGTCATTATCTGCTTATGGGCCAAATTCAGCCCGTGGTTACAGTCGGCCCGTTTGTGGTCCGTTAATACGTTGGGCCGTTTTCATAGCGTCATCAAATACGGCCTATTAACGATGGCCCGTTACGGTTGGCCCATGAATGGACGATTCCAACTCTAGCCCGTTGACGGCCATAATGCGGCCTGTTATTGGCCCACGTTTGGCCAATTGATCCTACGACCCGTATAAGGCCCATTAATGATACGGCCCGTAGAAGGCCCATTGTTTCTATGGCCCGTAGAAGGCCTACTGTTTCTACGGCCCATAGAAGGCCTACTGTTTCTATGGCCCGTAGGAGGCCGAGTGTAACTACAGTAAATATTAGCCCATGGTTATTGTGGCCTAGTTTTAAAAAATAGGTTATTGCAGCCACTAGTTAACCGCGGAAAAAGAACTGCAATGACTACAAGCAAACAAATAAACAAGACAACAAGGAAATAAATAAGCAAGCAACTAACGCTAGGCTATCACGGCTATTACACATATTACATCCACTGGGCATCAAGTTTCGCCACCAGTGCAAATATAGGGAACAAAGCAGCATATCATATACACTGGCCGTCGAAATTGGCCACCAGTGCAAATAAACGCGGCAACAAAACAAGAGCATAACTGAAACAACTTCAGAAGAGCTCAAGAAACGTTATCCCGTGTATCCACCATGCTGGCAATAGGCTTAGCAAGCTGATTAGATTTGTCCTATTTGGCGCTAAAATCCTCCAACGCTTGCTGTTGCACCAAAAAGTATGCATCTGAATGCTCCAGGGACTTCCGCAGTCCTTCCACTTCTTGTCGCAGCACAACTGATCGATGTCTTTCATCTTGTAGATGAGACTCAAGAAACCGAACTGATTCAGACAGTGAGTTTGAATAGCTTGTGCAAGCGGTAGTGGCCAGTAACTCCAACACTAAACCAAGACAGGATGTGTCACTATCCTGAACCTTATCTGCATTACTTCCTTTACCGTTGCTTAATAAGGCACTCTTCCCCAATATTCCGTCAGCATTCTAAAAGAAGAAACAAGCAGACACATAACAAGTTTAGCATGTACTAGTATATGAAACTCATTTCGGTGAACCAGTTCATTAGTAAGGTGGACAGGATTAAACTACCAAGTCTTCTATTGCCAAGTACTAGTACATAATAAAAGCATCAAACAAACATATATCTATGTCCTATGGTAGCAATGGAATCTTAAATTAGAACAGTTGTTCTTCAGGTTTAGGCACTTGTTCTACGTGAACAGAGTACAGTAAGATGCAAGAATATAATACATAAAAATAGAAAATGAGCTCATAGACCTTACCACATTCTTGGTTCGGGACCAGTACAGAACAAGGCATTCCCAGTCATCGTCCAGTAAATGTGTCTCAGGAGAACGTAAGGGAATTTGATGAGTTTCTTTGCCGGTGAAGTATGTTTTCTTCAGGTAATTCCGATACTGCCACCAAGCATTCTTGAAGATAGCAGAGGTATTAGCACAGGTTACCTCATCCTGAGTTTCCAAATCGGTCCTTTTCTATAGAGAAAAATGGGAAAATTTGTTGTATTATAACCATCATGGAGGTAGGATGTATGGGACGAAGCAAAGTAATTGCCATGAATAACATTACTTACACATAACTCCTGGACAAACACCTGCAACTGGCATTTTCCTTCATCTTCAGTATAATATTTCCAAGATGGGAAGATACGCACATACGATTTAACAACATCAAATGCGATAGATGCTAAACTACGACTAGCTGGTTGTGCTTCCTCCACAGGAATAGGCATACTAACTGGTGGAGTTGGGGTTCGCCGTGATAGTACTGGCCCTTTGGGCACTGGAGCTGCCTTACTAACTGCTCTTGTTTGGGAGCTCTGTGGTGGAGATGGTGTTGTGCCAACAGGAACTGGGTTACTATCGGCTGGGGTTGGGGTTAGATTGGGTGAAGCTGGTTCTCTGTCCATCGTAGTAGGGGTACAATCTGCGAGAGTTTGGGTTATGTGTGGTAGGGCTAGTTCTTGTGCATGTACAACCGGGGTGCTATCTCCACCTGTAACATCCCAAATTTTCAATTTGGAATGTTATACATTAGAGCATCATTGCATATCATATTTTGTTTTGCTTTTGGTTTGATCCTAGAAATTTCTATGCAACTCAAGGACCCACGGAGAGAGTTGGGAAATTCTTTATTTTCATATTCGAGTTTCCTCAAATTTTGAGAATAGGATCATTTGATTTTTATTATTTTATCATCAATTATTTCTATTACAAAAATATGAGAGAGGGAATAAAATGACTTTCCCAAAATAAAGAAATATTGAGGATTTAATAATAAAATCAAATAAGATTTTATTTCAGAGTTTTCGTTATTTTATTTGCATTTAGGAAAAATGTGCGTTTTTCAAAATTTCATTTAGGCCCCAAATAAATGTTCACCTTGTGCGGCTTGATTTTAGAAGCCCGCGAAAATTTATTTCGGGATTTTTGGGGTCCGTTTAGTATTTCTTTTTATTTTTATTCTGCGCGTAATTATTTAAAAAAAACGAACCGACCTACGGGCCGTGTCCGACCGGGACTCCGGCCCGCCAAGGCTTTATAAGCCGGGGGGGAGCCAGCCCGAGGCCCAGCCGTCGCCCCCGAACCCTAGCGGCCCGAGAGCCGCCGCCGCCGCGCCTCGCTGCCCGCACCGCCGCTCGCCGCCCGCCGCGCCTCGCTACCCGCGCCGCCGCCGACGACGCCGCCACCTCGCCGGACGCCGCCGCCGACGACGCCGCCGCCTCGCCGAACGCCGCCGCCGCCGACCCGCCGCCCGAGGTCACCTCGAAATCCGCACCGTTTTTTTATTTTTTTCGTAAAACCGTTCGGTTTTTCCGTTGGTTTTTCGTCGGTTTTTTTAGTTTAGTTTCGGTTTTTTTTAAATAGATCGGTTTTTCCGATTTATTTAATTAGCGAGCGTTCGTCCGTTCGTTCGTTCTAGCGAACGTTCGTTGTCATTCTTTTCTCGGATTAAATCCGCGATTTTTCCGATCGTGATTTCTGATCCGATTTTCATTTTAGTATAACTTTTCGCTCGTTTATCGGAATCAGGCAATTCAAGCGCCTGGAGTTTCGTCTCGAAACCCTCTATCCGTTTAACCAACTTAAACAAGTTTTTGCTACTGTAAAATTTGACTTAGATCCAGATTAGTAGAATGAAGTTGTTTCTTTCGCTGTTTGACTTTCGTTGCTTCGTTCAATTTGATTCTTTTTGCAAACCGGAGTTCTTAAGTTGAACCTTCTGGTTAGATCTCTTATTCGAGTTTTACCCGTGCATTAGATGAGTACTTGTTGTGTGCTTGTTTGTTTGCGATAGAGTACCCGGAGTGCGCCGCTTGTTACTTCGAATCGCTAGGTTTTCTGGATCATCAGCAAGGCAAGTAACACTTTGATCATACTTTTTCTACTACCCAGTTTTATTGCATTAGATCAATCCTCAAACATTGCATGGTTAGGATCTATTTAAATTGTGGGATGGGAAGTAGTTGAGGTAGTACCTATTACCTGTTTATTTTCAAACATTTGGGAGTTACTTCTACGTTTGCTTATTATGCCATGCTATGCTAGTAGACGTGGATTGGGTGAGTGATATCCATGACAAATGTGAGTTTGTTAATTAATGGTTCATCTAAGGTGGCAACTTAAACACACATCTGGGTGGATTGAGGCAACTGGGTAATCTAGGACTTGCCTATTTTCTTTTGGACCGCCACCCAGGCTCAAAGGGATCATGAGATTATTCATACTAGAAACTTCCGTGTGCAGTCACAAGCTATTATGGGCTCTAGCATAGTTGACTAAGTCGTGCAAACTCTTACAGTGGTAGACTAGCAGATGTAGGGGATGTAGGTGGTACGGTCTACCCGATCGTAAGGTGCTAGCGCTTCTGAAAGACTATGTCTCGGTCATCCGTTTCTCAAACACCATGTAGTGCGAGAAACCAAACGGAGGCGATCGAGTCTTGTAGGGAAAAGTGCGCAAACCTCTGCAGAGTGTATAAACTAATCATGGTTAGCCGTGTCCCCGGTTATGGACGTTTTGAGTATCTAGTACCTGGATTATCATGTGAATCTCAACATCTTACTCTAAATTAATTTTGTTGGGCTTATGATAATGATGATTTTTAATTGGGATTGAGGATGCTGTCAACCATTCTCAATGTTTAACAACTACCATGATAGTTAAATAAATTTATTCCTTTGAAGTAAGGAAAAATTGGCTTTACGCAAAACTGTAACCATAGAGCTTTCCACCAGCCAAAGATGCATATAGTATAGTTGTTTCATTCCATTACTCTCTATGTGTTACCTTGCCAGCATATTCCATGTGCTGATCCGTTTCGGGCTACAACGTTAATGTTGCAGACTTTTCAGAGGACGATTAAGGAGTTTTAGGTCGTGGTTCTATACTCAGTGATGCCGTTGGAGTTGATGGACTCACTTATCTTCCAAGCCTTCTGCTGTTATCGTTATTAGATGGCCTTAAGCCATATTTATTGTAATACGTTCTCTATGGAGACACTCAATGTAATAAGTGTGTGATTTCTACTCTGTTATAAATCCTCCGAGTACTATGTGGTGTCAGCATTACTGATCCAGGGATGACACCGGAGCACAGAGATCAGACCGTTTGAGGTCTGGTCACTACAGAGATGGTATCAGAGCACACGCTGACTGTAGGACACGACCACTAAGCTAAAGACCTAGATCACTATTCATTCTATTCTTTTCTGACCCCTCATCTTTTCTACTCTTTAGGATGGCGGATGCAAGGAGCAAGTTCACGCAACCGTATGGCGATACACCCTTTGGACGTCACTTGAAGGAAGTCACTAAATACCTGAACATAGGAGTACCAAGCTTCACCGGAACCTACAACGCCACTTTACCTGAAGAAGAGCGCTGGATGATTCAAGTTCAAGTTCCAGGAAGGACGTTCATGCCAGTCACTGAGCCCATAGAGTTTTCTTTTGATGCACCAACTTGGAGTCTAGGAAAGAGCATGGCAGCTCACATCGCCATGGGACGCATTGGAGAAGTCTACCGCAATGATCTCAAGGATAGTATCTACCAAATTTGTGGGCGCCAAGATGCGCACTGGGAGATGATCAGCACCAGAAAGGATAGATCCATTGCAGATTTTATCCAGGAGTTAAACCAGCACATTCGACGTCAGGAGAACCAGATGTGCACCGACATGATAGACCTGAAGAAGGCAAGGACAAGAATCTAGGAACTGGAGGAAGAACTCAAGGCTACACGTGAAGATTATGAAGAGGAAATTGAAGTATTGGTGGAGAAGAATGACAATCTGATCAAGAAGATCGGGATATTTATGGGAGGCCCTACACAAGTAGATGAAGACGAAGAACCCAAGGAGATTCGCCTGGAAGACTACATCATCATCGACGACACCGACTCAGACCCAGATGATAGCGATGATGACTATGTTGATGAAGCTGGAGCAGATATCATGGAGTCTACAACCGAAGAATATTTCTAGTAGACCACCTCATCAGTAGTAGTAGTCCACCATGTAAATATAGTAGTCCGAGCACTTTTGCGATAGTTAGATCGATTGTATGCCCTTGTTTGATTGAATGAAGTGAATTGTTTGCTTTTGCCTCATGTGCATATGGGTAGTGTTTTCTCTTTAGATCCCTCTATTCTTAAATCTCATCTTTTCTAAACCCTCAGATGCCTCCAAGACGTGACCCCGGATTTACCTTTCCACCGGAGCTCACCCAGTTGATCCAACAACAGAACACATTGATGCAGTTGCTAGTCCAGAATCAGAATCAGGGGAACAACAACAACAACCCACCACCACAACCACCACCTGTTGATCACTTAGCCCGTTTTCTTAGGCTGAATCCGCCGGTGTTTTCCAGTAGCACCGAGCCGATAGTAGCAGACGATTGGCTCCGCAAGACAGCTAGAGAGTTGACCACAATAGGATGCACGGATGCGAAGAAGGTGAAGTTTGCCGCACATCAGCTTGAAGGACCCGCAACATCATGCTGGGAGAATTTCACAGCCACTTTCCCTGTCGACACTGTCACATGGGACCAGTTTCAGCAGGCTTTTCGTACTGCCCATGTTTCAGCAGGAGCTATGGCCATGAAGAAGCGTGAGTTTCGCAACTTGCGCCAAGGAGGACGGACAGTTGGCCAGTATGTGGAGGACTTTAGTAAATTAGCACGTTAGGCCCCAGATGATGTTGCTACGGATGCAGCTAAGCAGGAGAAGTTTCTAGAAGGACTGAATGATGAGTTGAGCATGCAGTTGATGATAGAAACCTTCAACAACTACCAGGAGTTGGTAGACCGTGCTCTTATGATTGAAGGCAAGCAGCAGCAAATTGAGAACCGCAAGAGGAAGTATGGACAAGGAAAGTACAATTCAGGAGCTCAGCAGAAGCCATGTTTTATCCCTAGACCGGGAGGACATTTTCAGCATACCCATGGAGGAGGTAGCTCGCACAATCACAATGGCACCAGGAATGGTAATGGTAATGGAGGAAGCAACGGCTAGAATCGCACCAACCCATCAACCCCAGCCAAGAAAGACCTGAGCCAAGTCACTTGCTTTAAGTGTTCGAAGACCGGACATTATGCAAATGAATGTCCTGAATTACAAAATGGAAATAGCAATGGAAGCTCTGGGAAGAAGCCGAACCCTTTCAACAGGGGGCAGATGAACCACGTTAGCGTGGAGGAGGTTGAAGCTCAACCTGATGCAGTAATAGGTAAGTTTTTGGTTAAGTCATTTACTGCACTCATTCTTTTTGATACTGGTGCATCGCATTCATACATCTCACGGGGATTCGTGGATAAGTATAAACTGCCAACCCAAGCCCTTAGGTCACCCATGTTAGTAACTTCGCCTGGAGCAGAATATATGCTAGTCTATGGTGTGATCGGTTACCATTAAGGATTGGTAACTATGTTTTTCCCTCAGACCTAATAGTATTGGAATCCCAAGGATTGGATGTGATATTAGGCATGGATTGGTTATCAAGTATGAAGGGAATATTGAATGTGCTAGTAAGTCAATTTTGCTTACCACCCCAGAAGGGAGAAGGATCAAGTATGTATCCCGACATGTGCCAAAGAGGACTCAAGTAAATTGCTTAACATGAGTTGTGCAGGAGGAAGTACCAGTGGTAAGGGATTTCCCTGAAGTATTTCCAGAAGAGTTGCCAGGCATGCCATCGGATAGAGACATTGAGTTTTTGATTGAGCTATTGCCAGGCACAGGGCCAATATCAAAGAGACCATACAGGATACCTGGAAAGGATTTGGTGGAAATTAAGAAGCAGATTAAGGCGTTACTGGATAAAGAATATATTCGCCCAAGTTCTTCGCCTTGGGGATCGCCAGTACTTCTAGTGGAGAAGAAGGATGGATCGTTAAGGATGGTTGTTGATTATCGAGGATTGAATGAAGTAACGATCAAGAACAAGTACCCACTACCAATGATCAATGATCTGTTTGATCGATTGCAAGGAGCTAAGGTATTTTCCAAGATCGATCTGCGATCAGGATACTACCAGTTGAAGATTCGAGAACAGGATATTCCTAAGACAGCTTTTACCACCAGGTATGGGCTGTACGAGTATATCGTTATGTCATTTGGTCTGACTAACGCACCTGCATATTTTATGAACATGATGAACAAAGTGTTTATGGAGTTCTTGGATAAGTTCGTCGTGGTGTTCATTGATGATATCCTGGTTTACTCAAAGAATGAAGAAGAGCATAAGGAACATTTGCGATTGGTACTTGAGAAGCTCAGAGAACATCAGTTGTATGCCAAGTTCAGCAAATGTTAGTTTTGGCTGAAGGAAGTAGGATTTCTCGGACACATTATATCCGGAGAAGGAATAGCAGTAGATCCCACTAAAGTTGATACCGTGACTAAGTGGGAAGCACCGACCACGGTTGGAGAGATACGGAGTTTTCTGGGACTCGCAGGATACTACCGGAGATTTATTGAGAATTTCTCAAAGATTGTGAAGCCTATGACAGAGTTGTTGAAGAAAGATATCAAGTTAATATGGACTGAGGAATGTGAGACTAGTTTCCAGGAGTTGAAGAAACATTTGGTTACTTCACCAGTGTTGATTTTGCCAGATCAGACCAAGGACTATGAGGTGTATTGCGACGCTTCACGTCGAGGACTTGGAGCAGTGCTTATGCAGGAAGGGAGAGTTGTTTCATATGCCTCAAGACAACTGAAACCTCATGAGTTGAATTATGCTACGCATGATTTGGAATTAGCAGCCGTAGTGCATGCATTGAAAACATGGAGACATTTCCTCATTGGAAACCATTGTGAGGTGTACACGGACCATAAGAGTTTGAAATACATTTTCACACAGAAGGAGTTAAACCTCAGACAAAGGAGATGGTTGGAGCTCATCAAGGATTATGATATGAGATTGCATTACCACCCCGGAAAGGCTAATGTAGTAGCTGACGCATTAAGTCGTAAGAGCCATGTCAATACATTAATGATGGGGAAAATACCAAGGGAGTTAGCAGAAAATCTTCGTGAACTATGTTTGGAAATAGTTCTGAGAGGCTATGTAGCAGCATTGGAAATTCAGTCAACTTTGATGGATAGAATCAGAGAAGCTCGGAAGACTGACAAGGAGATTGCCTCTATAAAGGAGAAAATAAGTGAAGGAAAGGCTAAAGGATTTCGTGAGGATGAGCATGACACCCTATGGTTTGAAGACCGTGTTTATGTGCACAATGACCCGGAGATTAGGAAGCTAATTCTGCAAGAGGCACACGATTCACCATATTTGATTCACCCAGGAAATACCAAGATGTATTTGGATTTGAAAGATATTTTCTGGTGGACCGGAATGAAGAAGGATATTGCGGAGTATGTAGCAGTTTGTGATGTGTGTTAGAGAGTAAAGGCAGAGCATCAGAAGCCACCAGGATTGTTACAACCACTGCCGATACCCGAATGGAAGTGGGATAAGTTAGGCATGGATTTTATCACGGGATTACCCAGGACTCATTCAGGCTATGACTTGATTTGGGTTGTAGTCGATCGGTTGATGAAAGTAGCTCACTTCATCCCGGTAAAGACCACTTACACCAGTGCTAAGTTGGCAAAGATATACATGACCAGGATCGTATGTCTGCATGGAGTTCTGAGGAGTTTCGTATCAGATAGAGGAACCCAGTTTACCTCAAAGTTCTGGAAGCAGTTGCATGAAACTTTGGGTATTATGCTAGAATTCAGTACCGCTTTTCATCCACAGACAGATGGACAGACCGAGAGAGTCAATCAGATTTTGGAGGATATGCTGAGAGCTTGTGCGCTAGATTACGGATCTAGTTGGGACGACAATTTGCCATATGCAGAATTCTCTTACAACAACAGCTATCAATCAAGTTTAAAGATTGCCCCTTTCGAAGCTTTGTACGGAAGGAGGTGCAGGACACCGTTGTCGTGGGACGAAGTTGGAGACCGCCGGTTGTTTGGACCTGATTTGATTAAAGAGTCTGAACAGAAGGTGAAATTGATTCGCGATAGGCTCAAGGTAGCTCAGTCTAGACAGAAGAGTTATGCAGATTCTAAACGCAAGGAGACTGTTTACGAAGTTGGAGATAGAGCTTATCTTCGAGTATCCCCACTTCGGGGAACAAAGCGTTTTGGGGTTAAAGGAAAGTTAGCGCCACGATTTGTAGGACCATATCGAGTTTTGGAGCGTATGGGAGAAGTGGCCTACAAGTTGAAATTGCCCGAAAGATTGTCAGGAGTTCATGATGTGTTCCACGTCTCTCAGTTGAAGAAGTGTCACGCGGAGATGGCTGACATACCCTTGAGAGACACAGTGCCATTGGAAACAATTCAGTTGGATAACGATTTGACCTACGAGGAGAAACCAATTAAGATTCTCGAGTTTGCCAGCCGAGTCACTCGCAGCAAGGTTATCAAGTTTTGCAAAGTTCAATGGAGCCACCACACAGAGGATGAAGCCACCTGGGAACGAGAGGAAGATTTTGTCAAGGACCACGCTCACCTATTTTCTAGCCAACCCGAATCTCGAGGGCGAGATTCATCTTAAGGGGGGTAGGTTTGTAACATCCCAAATTTTCAATTTGGAATGTTATACATTAGAGCATCATTGCATATCGTATTTTGTTTTGCTTTTGGTTTGATCCTAGATATTTCTACGCAACTCAAGGACCCACAGAGAGAGTTGGGAAATTCTTTATTTTCATATTCGAGTTTTCTCAAATTTTGAGAATAGGATCATTTGATTTTTATTATTTTATCATCAATTATTTCTATTACAAAAATATGAGAGAGGGAATAAAATGACTTTCCCAAAATAAAGAAATATTGAGGATTTAATAATAAAATAAAATAAGATTTTATTTCGGAGTTTTTGTTATTTTACTTGAATTTAGGAAAAATGTGCGTTTTTCAAAATTTCATTTAGGCCCCAAATAAATGTTCACCTTGTGCGGCTTGATTTTAGAAGCCCGGGAAAATTTATTTCGGGATTTTGGGAGTCCGTTTAGTATTTCTTTTTATTTTTCTTCTGCGTGTAATTATTAAAAAAAACGAACCGACCTACGGGCCGTGTCCGACCGGGACTCCGGCCCGCCAAGGCTTTATAAGCCGGGGGGAGCCAGCCCGAGGCGCAGCCGCCGCCCCTGAACCCTAGCCGCCCGAGCGCCGCCGCCGCCCGCCGCGCCTCGCTGCCCGCGCCGACGCCGCCGCCCGCCGCGCCTCGCTGCCCGCGCCGACGCCGCCGCCCGCCGCCGCCGCCGACGTCGCCGCCTCGCTGGACGCCGCCGCCGCCGACGTCGCCGCCTCGCTGGACGCCGCCGCCGCCGACCCGCCGCCCGAGTTCGCCTTGAAATCCGCGCCGTTTTTATTTTTTTTCGAAAAACCGTTCGGTTTTTCCGTCGGTTTTTAGTCGGTTTTTTAGTTTAGTTTCGGTTTTTTTAAATAGATCGGTTTTTCCGATTTATTTAATTAGCGAGCGTTCGTCCGTCCGTTCGTTCTAGCGAACGTTCATCATTTTTCTTTTCTCGGATTAAATCCGCGATTTTTCTGATCGCGATTTCTGATCCGATTTTCTTTTTAGTATAACTTTTCGCTCGTTTATCAAAATCAGGCGATTCAAGCGCCTGGAGTTTCGTCTCGAAACCCTCTATCCGTTTAACCAACTTAAATGAGTTTTTGCTACTGTAAAATTTGACTTCGATCCAGATTAGTAGAATGAAGTTGTTTTCTTTCGTCATTTGACTTTCGTTGCTTCGTTCGATTTGATTCTTTTTGCAAACCGAAGTTCTTAACTTGAACCTTCTGGTTAGATCTCTTATTCGAGTTTTACCCGTGCATTAGATGAGTACTTATTGTGTGCTTGTTTGTTTGCTATAGAGTACCCGGAGTGCGCCGCTTGTTACTTCGAATCGCTAGGTTTCCCGGATCATCAGCAAGGCAAGTAACACTTTGATCATACTTTTTCTACTACCCAGTTTTATTGCATTAGATCAATCCTCAAACATTGCATGGTTAGGATCTAATTAAATTGTGGGATGGGAATTAGTTGAGGTAGTACCTATTACCTGTTTATTTTCAAACCTTTGGGAGTTACTTCTACGTTTGCTTATTATGCCATGCTATGCTAGTAGACGTGGATTGGGTGAGTGATATCCATGACAGATGTGAGTTTGTTAATTAATGGTTCATCTAAGGTGGAAACTTAAACACACATCTGGGTGGATTGAGGCACCTGGGTAATCTAGGACTTGCCTGTTTTCTTTTGGACCGCCACCCAGGCTCAAAGGGATCATGAGATTATTCATACTAGAAACTTCCGTGTGCAGCCACAAGCTATTATGGGCTCTAGCATAGTTGACTAAGTCGTGCGAACTCTTACAGTGGTAGACTAGCAGATGTAGGGGATGTAGGTGGTATGGTCTACCCGATCATAAGGTGCTAGCGCTTCTGAAAGACTATGTCTCGGTCATACGTTTCTCAATCACCATGTAGTGCGAGAACCAAACGGAGCCGATCAAGTCTTGTGGGGAAAAGTGCGCAAACCTCTACAGAGTGTATAAACTAATCATGGTTAGCCGTGTCCCCGGTTATGGACGTTTTGAGTATCTAGTACCTGGATTATCATGTGAATCTCAACATCTTACTCTAAATTAATTTTGTTGGGCTTATGATAATGATGATTTTTAATTGGGATTGAGGATGCTGTCAACCATTCTCAATGTTTAACAACTACCATGATAGTTAAATAAATTTATTCCTTTGAAGTAAGGAAAAATTGGCTTTACGCAAAACTGTAACCATAGAGCTTTCCACCAGCCAAAGATGCATATAGTATAGTTGTTTCATTCCATTACTCTCTATGTGTTACCTTGCCAGCATATTCCATGTGCTGATCCGTTTCGGGCTACAACTTTAATGTTGCAGACTTTTCAGAGGACGATTAAGGAGTTTTAGGTCGTGGTTCTATACTCAGTGATGCCGTTGGAGTTGATGGACTCACTTATATTCCAAGCCTTCCGCTCTTATCGTTATTAGATGGCCTTAAGCCATATTTATTGTAATAAGTTCTCTATGGAGACACTCGATGTAATAAGTGTGTGATTGCTACTCTATTATAAATTCTCCGAGTACTGTGTGGTGTCAGCATTACTGATCTAGGGATGACACCGGAGCATAGAGATTAGACTGTTTGAGGTCTGGTCGCTACACCACCAAGAGGTAGCACTGTTTTATTTGAAGACCATGTTTTTAGTCCGCTAGATACTGGCATCACCCGCTCCAATTCAAATGGCTGATAATCAGGAAACATAGTTGAATGTACAGACATTGTATGAGAGATAGATGCAATAGATAGTGTGGAAAAAAGAGGGCATGAAATGGTTGACATGTATATTGTTTAACTAAAACAGATAGCATGACATAATTTCACAGATATGATGTCTATCTAAACTGGATAGCATAGCATAACATAATTCAAAGATATGATGAATAACTAAACAGGATCGCATGACATAATTCACCTACATGTTATCTAAGTAATCAGGATCGCATCATTTAATTCACATATGTGATTTATATGCTAAATAGAGGGCATTCGATATGATGTCTGAACTAAGAACATGGTGTTGAATATTGTGTATATGATGTCTAAACTATGCAATGCAAGACACCGTATGCATGATATGAGCAGTATAACCGTGCCAAGTTAGAGCATACACCTCAGTGGGGGAATAGGACTGGTCATCTGTCTCTGAATCCATCTCTGAGGAGCTATCGGGACCCAACAAGAGATCTGCTTCAACAGGTAGCACTGTCTGCTCTGAAGGCCTTGTTTTCACTCCAGATTTTTCCATCTCCCACCCAAATGGCTGATTCACAGGAAGAGTAGTTTAATGTACAAACATTGTCGACAAATGGAAATGTAATGAAGAAAAGGATGGGCAAGATATCATTCAAATATATGATGCCTGGTTAAACAGGATGGCATTGCACATTTCACATATATTATGGCTGGCTAAAAGACATGAGACTGCATAATTCCCATATATGATATAGAAAATAAATAGGTGGCATTACAGAACATGTCTAAACTAAGCAGATGACATATATGATGTCAAAAGTAGGCACTGCAAGGCAACATATGCATGATATGACTAACATCATCATGCCAAGGTAGAGCAAACACCTTGTGGGGTAAATAGGAGTGGTCAGCGGCGTCCGAATCTACCTCAGAAGAGATATCTTCCTCTGGATTACAATCTAGAGAGGGGTGGGGAGGATTTGCCATTGAACCCACCATGGAGCGATGTCTGTATGACATTGTATTGCCGCGCAAAACTCTTCTCTTTTTCTCTACATGTTCAGCATGACTGTGTACAATATCTGACATGCAGACGAAAAAAATATGGTGAGATTATGTAAGGAGAGCATGCAGAAATTTAGAGTGATGGTAACAACCAGTGGATCGGTGTTTTTCTGTTGAACCAAAATAGCAATAATGGATCGACGTGAATGTATAGTAATAAGTTATGCAACAAGTGTACAACCTCTTTGCCATAGCCGTGTCGACCTCAACATCATTGGGTTGGTCGCTGAAGCAGTTGAGGTAGAGGTGGCTGTCGGAGGTGTGGAGGAAGATCTAAGGAATCTGTAGACGGCGTCCAGGGCACTGCTCTGTTGTGATGGATCGTTCTGTCGTTGGAGCAGCTCCGGTGAGCCGTAAGACGTCAAGGCTGAAGCAGCACAAGACAGACATCGTCAATCTCAAGTGAGATTCTAATAGCATCTCCAATAGATGATGTAAAATGGATGTAAAATTAACATCACCAAAAACCACCTGACTACAACAGATGAGGTAAAAACCGTTGACTCTGAACTTAACTGTCGAAACTGAAATTTACTGTGGAATCTGAATGCTACTGTTGAAACTGAACGCAATGGTAGCAGAGAGGCACTTGACATGTAGTTTAGGGAGGGCCTGCAGTTCATCTACAACCTGCACCTCCTGAGCCGCTAGCCACCACCAGTCGAACCGCCGGCCCCAGCGCCGCCTCGCCGCCCCGAAACAACTCGCCACCGCCGCCCCGGCCAGCCCTCTAGGTCCCCCGCCCCCCCATCCTGAACCCTAAGATAGATAGTGGGGTACCTCTCCGGTGAGCCCCCGTCCCCGATGCGAGTGGTTCTTCCTTAACTCCGGCGAGCCCCCCCAACCCCTGAAAATCGACTGACCCAAAAGTCGATTCAGTCGACTGAAGTGTGGCTTAATCGGAGCAGATCAGCAGCATGAGCGAGGGGAAGAGCAGCAGCAGCAGCTGGGCGAGCAAGCGATCGAGCTAGAGCCGGAGCAGCAGATCCGGCTGGTATGGACGCCACCGCCAAAGGGGCCTCGCACTGGGGGAGAGCCGCCGTGGAGATGTCGCCCGCGGCGCCGGCTTCAAGGTAGCCGCTCCATGGGGGTGCGGGATGGAGCACCGTCGGCGCCGGGAGGTCGAGTTAAGGAGGAGGTGCGATGCGATGAGTGTACAACCTCTTTGGTGGCACCGAGTAGGCCTCGGCTTCGTCCGAGGAGTTGGTGAGGATGATGCGGTTCCGGTGGAGTAGGTTAAGGTGGCGCTGTGGGGATGGAGCAGCCGCGATAGACGAGGCGATCATCGGAGCAGCTCCTTGGAGGTGGAGGACAGGGCGGCTGAACCGGTGGGACGGCGAGATGGATGACGCATCCTCATCCGGGAAGGTGGACGAGGGACGTCGAGCTGTTGCGGTGGACAACGTTGTTGGGGAAGAGGCTCTGGCTGGGCAGCGGTGACGTGGCAGACGGAGGAGGGTGGGGTTTCGCGGCTGGAGCGGAGAGGTTATGGCGGCCTGGGATTTCGAGTGGCGAAAAGGGGGCGATGGGAGGGGGTGAAGCATGACTTAGGAACGCGCTTGTCCAAAATGTAGGGTGTGTTACAAAAGTACCCCCACCGATTTGAACTAGCGGCCCTTTCGGCTCAGGGTTAGAAGGGGGATTTCGCGTGTCAGGATTTGGCAGCTGGAGGGAGTTTTCGCGCGCGTTGTAATTTTGGGATAGCAAGGCGTGGGTTGTGAAGGCGCCAGTTTTGGGAGCACGATATCTGAATTTTTGGGATATAACAAGACGTGGGTTGAATTTTAGGGACAAGCCTAACGTGTAGTAATATTGTACTTGTACATACCAAATCAATTCACACTTCCCTCAACCAAAAAGAAAATGAAAAAAATAAAACTATTCACACCACACAAAGAGAGAGTCTAGCCCTGTTTTACTATACAAATGCTATTCAAAGCTACTCCCTCCTTCCATCTATATAGGGCCTAATGCATTTTTCGATACTAACTTTGACCAAATATTAGAGCAATGATATATGACATGCAACTTACACAAAGCACACCGTTAAATTCGACCGTGAAAGGTTCTTTCAATGATATAATTTTCACATTGTGCATGTCAGGTACTATTAATCTTGTCAATAGTCAAAGGCGGTCTTAAAAATGTCATTATGCCCTATATAGATGGAAGGAGGGAGTATGAATCCATGTTATGTCTGATTAAATTTTTTTGCTTGCTGTATAATGCATGTAACCTACTCATACCAACATTTTAGTGCATTCCAAATGTCTATACTACCGCTGCAATTCGAACTAAATTTGAATTCGTTTCTCTATTTCAATAAGAATCTACAATCATGATTGTTGCCAACTTCAATCATCATAGTTTCCTTGCGATCCGCCAGATATAAATCAGATGGCCTATAATGCAGGATGGCAGGCACACCATCATCAACAACTCCGTTTTTTTATAAGAGTAGAGATAAAATATATTAAATGTAGTATACCATGTTCATAACCACACCATGTGTATCACCGTTATATATATTCACACATCCGTCGGTTTGAAACACTATGGTAAATTCTTCAAATATCTGAATTTGCTTTTTATAATGAAGTATATATGATCTCTATTCATCTTTTACACCCACACAACCCTCTTATCTTTGTAGCTAGCGCTAACTTTCTCTTGTGCATGCACACGCCCGCATCCCTCTCACCCTCCCTCAGCATTCTCAGGCTCCATCGCGCAAATTCGTCTTTTCACTTTAGGTCGTTCACCCATGGTGTGTGTAGGCCCCCCAACTCCTTCTTTATGGCACACATCGATCGATATGCCTCTCTAGCCAGGTGTGCCTAGCACAAACACAAGCTTCCCCTCTTCTCTTGTCGCCGTCCATGCCTCACTCCCACCACTCTTTTCATCGTTATCGTACTGGAACACTCCTCCCCCTCTATATATTATGCCTCTCGTACCATCTCCTACATGCATCCCTCTCTCTCTATCCTTCTCCTCGTGCCTCATTTGCTTCTAACATACACATGCATGTATACCGATCGATCTCCCAACATATACCTAGATCGACTTTAACTACCCCCCCATCGATCGACGTACCTCACAAGTTATGTCTCTCCTTTCTCTTACAAAGGGAGATTGATCTTCCTATGTAGTTACGTCTGCTTACCACAGCCACATCACCCCCCCTCATCATTCGTGCATGCCTCCTGACCCGTCTCTCACACGCACGTGCACAGACAACAAGCAGCCATCTCCTCTCTTATTGATATTGTGGGCGTGCCCTCCGTTTGTCTAGCAAGCCTATCCCACCATTTGTTAGAAGCAACTCCACTACCACCCCTCCAACACTCTAGCTCTGTCTCTCTCCCAACCTTATTCATCTCCTGCACATATGCATGGATGCCGATCGATCTCCCTTAATACATGAGGCAGATCGATCTCCTTAATACATGAGGTAGGCCTCTCTCCTCCTCCACACATATACCAGCCATTGTACCTCTATAGTTAATTGGGCCTCCCTCTTCCCCCACCACACACCTATAGTCGAGTGATGCAGGTAGGTATCCATGCCACAGAGACAAACTGCACATGTCCCATCTCACTTTCTAGTAGGCCAGCCACTCTATATCTTTGACGTGGGCACACACAAATTCGATGGCACTCTTTATCGATTGCGCGCGCGCACACACAGACACACATCATCCCTCTCTTCGATTCTATGGACACCTCAAGCCGATGATACCTCCACTCTCTTCTCATGGATCGCCCCCTCTATATATATGTTATATCCAGGACTCTATTTCACACATTGCATATATTAAATTTTTTTATTGACCCCCCCACAAAAAAAATCTCAAGAACCCACACACTATATCTCTCTAGGTTTGTATCTCTCTCACACAACCCCACGTAGGTGGTGTACGTATACAAGAAGAGAATAGGTGCACCGTGCACGTACTCACGCTTCGTGCCCAGCCACACCCGCGCGGGTACACGGTGGAGCTCATTTCTCTACGAAATGGCGGCCCACGTGCTAATTTGAACGCCTGTAGCGGTTGTTTATCTAGGGAGGTCATGTACCACGCGTGCACGAAACAAAGTTCGACTTGACGCATTGCCGCGTTATTTTTAAATAAAGTTATAGCGCTCAATGGCACATACACAGAATATAAAACGATTTTTATGAAGGAAAAGGTAGTCCGTTCTTCAGAGTATCTCACACAAGGCTCTGGTGGCCTCTCTCTCCCTCTCACCATTGGTCACTGATCCGGCTGCATCCCGTCCGCCGGGGGAAAGGGAGTGCGGTGGCCTATCTCTCTCTCACTGTTGGTCACTGATCCGGCCGCATCCCGTTCGCCGGGGAAAGGGAGGAAGTGCATCGTTTCTCCGTTCGACGGCGCCGAGGCAGCAGGTCCCGATCTGCGGTACATGCCGTTCTCTCTGACAAAGCTCCGGCGCGGCAGGACCTACGCCACCTGCTCGCAGATTCCGCCCGCCGCTGCTCACCAAGTTACATCCCGACGACCTCCAGGTATCCCCTCCGGCCTTGCTCCACTGCCCATTTTCCCACGTTGCTGCATGTGGATCTTCCATAGTTCTTTTCCCAAAACGTAGCTCATCCGATGTACTTTCCATATTGCATTCTTGTCCTCACACCATTTTAGACAAACACAACCGTGTTGTTATCTTCCCGTAGGACAAGGAATATGCTTCTTTTCTGTCATCGCATGTGTCATCAACTGTTATTGGCCAGTAATTGTTTCCTTTCTACCTCTTTTTTGCAAACAGGGCTATCCATTTCACCTCGTTGCTATTGCGACCTTTTGGTGAACTGCACAAATCACTTCTTTCTTAAGAGTGTTTTGTGAAGTTGTACTAAAATGTCACACGGGCAACGTCTCTACATTTCAGTGTGACTGCACAAAGGGAGATTGGTTTTGCTCTATCCTCCTCATCCAACTCCGAGCCTAATCTTCTCCAACTAGTTAGTATTAAGAGAGATTGCAAAGGTGACCGGCTTCTATTTGTGTGTTTATTGTTTCATCAGAAGTCCTCTATTATCGTAATCACACTTGATATCTTTGGAACAGGGACGCTCAGCTCTATTTTAGTGGAACTGCAGAAAATGGTCGGAATGTTGCATGCTCCAGACAGCTACTTTTTTCCCCAACATGCCTTGTTGATTTAGACAAAGCTGGGGGGACATTGCTACCAATGAAAGCATGGATCAATTTTAATTTAACACCTTCTCACAACTTTTTCTTTAGTTGTGATGTAATTATTAGCTCTGATCTGCTAATAATTGACATGCATTAGCAAGGAAGTTAGTTTTTTATTGTTTCCGAAAGAGCATTGATGGCAAGACACGCGAAACAAAAGCTGAAAGCTCACACCATTGTACAATTTCATTTCGCTAGAAAAATTATTTGTATAGTACGTCAATTATGTAAACAAATGATGGAAGCTTGATAGCATTGCCAGAAGCCTCTTCATCATCCGGGTCCATGTGCCATGCACAAAATTATATTCCTTCGTTCCTAAATATTTGTCTTTTTACAAATTTCAAACGGGCATATTTTAGAGTGTAGATTCACTCATTTTTCTTCCTACGTGTACTCCCTCCGTTCCTAAATATTCTATTCGTCTTAACAGAGATTTCAACAAGTGACTACATACGGAGCAAAATGAGTGAATCTACACTCTAAAATATGTCTATATACATCCGTATGTGCCAGTCCATTTGAAATCTCTAAAAAGACAAATATTTGAGTAGTCACTCGTTGAAATCTCTAGAAAGACAAATACTCCGGAGTATATTTAAGAACCGAGGGGGTAGTGCACAACCACATGGGAGACTCAGCCCGGTCGTTGCGCCGCATTAATAGTGAGTAATGAGCAGTCAAATCATAAGCCCCACCTTTCCCACTGTAAGTTGCTCTGAAGAAGCAACCATCAATACGCTCTTCTTTTGAATCCGCTCATACTACTCCATCTGTCACTGTTTATACAACACACTTCAGAAAAAAGAAAAATAAATCTGTGGGACCAAGACGACTAACGATCGGCCTGAAAAATAGTATTGGTAGTTATAGCACGGTGTCTATTACTAGAGGGGATAATGCATACACACATGCATGCAGTGCTTCCACCACGGGTACACACATGCATGCACTCCGTAGTAGTACAGTACATGGAGAGAAAATTGTGGACTTGATTGCGGTTACCATGCCCTAATTAATTGAGCATTAAACCGAACGCGTCTAAAGTCTCTCTGGTGGTGGAAATGCATTGAGAGAAATGCATCATAATGAAGCGCGCCCTGTAAACTATGACGGAGGGTGGAGTAGTATGAAGGTGCAAAGCCAAGTACGCGTACTACTGTGCTTGGCTCTTCGCCCCTTCGTGAAGTCGAACAATGATGGTACTCCGCATGTTGGGTACTACAGTGTATGCCTCTGACAATCTGACAACGAATGGACTGATGCATGTCCACCGAGGGTAGGTTGCATTAGTCAAAAGGCGTAAGCGAGCTTCACCTTGTC